>NW_011888790.1:7234470-7306534 GCF_000151845.1 Pteropus vampyrus | reverse complement strand
AATTTGTGCCTCCCTAGGTGAATAGCTGCTAATGTGCATAACAAACCATTTATCCTGAGAGTTTTTTGTCAGTATGTAAAATCTGATTTTGCTTATAACTCATATTAAATAAATGTATGTGTAGCCTGAGATGTATCTCTCCTCTGAACAAAAAGCATTACTCAAACCAAAAGCAGTTAATACCAATGCCTAGTTTTCTATATTGAATGGAAAAACTCTCAAAAACCAGGAAATGATGTTTACACTAGTAAACTTGATCACCTTGCAAAATACTTTCTGCTGCAGTGTCCTACAAGTGAGTTTTCACTGTTTAAAATGATTCATCCTAATAATAACCAAAAACGCACACTTGCCTAATTGAACAAAAGAATTTAACATACTTCCATGGGTGCCTAATTTATATTCACCAAATAAGTTACTTTCTTAGTCAAAGGCTTGATACTTGTCTGTCAATATCCTAGACAAAAATGAAAATGACAAATATTAAGATCCCCATTTATTAGATTAAGAAACTGATGTCCAGAGAGATTTTGCCCAAGATTAAACAGTGAGTTAGTGGTAGAGTGGGAAATTAAAACTAAAATCATCGCACTCCATTTTCTCCCTTGATAGCCTATTCATCTACATGTTAAAATAGACCGCGGACAATTGAGATACAGAGGCAATAAAGAACCTAGAAGGCTGGCATTCACTTATCATTGAAAGTTTACTCTCTTAAAAACTGAGTCTATATTTAAAGTCATAAGAATTACTATACTTTAATAAATAATTAAGAAAAGAAAATTTTTTAAAAAATTACACTTGTGCAGGAGTCATCTAAAATCCAGTAAAAGGAAATTATTTTTGCAGCTTATATGTCTCATCAATTACAAACTGGGTTTAATTTTAACTTTCTGCATGCATATTTTAGCTTTCTCAAGAACTATAGTTAAAAACTGTTTCTTGGTGAGAAATATAACTCATAAAATCAACATTTTTGTGCTTATGTGAATAACGGAATGAATAAATCATCTTATTTTTATACTGTTTCAAGCAGCACAGGGGTGGTTTATAATTATTATTAACAAACAAAAATTATCAAATTTCACACCAGATTATTCCAGTAATTGGAAATTGACCTACTTGCTGGATAAAATGGTTTGTATTTTTTCTAGTAAGAATTAGATATTCTTCTCTTGAAAAATCAATTTCATAATCCAATTTTAGAGAATTCTCCTAAGTCATTCTATGAAGATTTTTCCAACACTGGCCTTCAGGTAACACTTGGAGTTTAATTTTTCTATTAATTTAGACTAGTAAAAATGTTTGTATTAACATTGTAATACTTCGATTTGTACCTTCTGAAGAAAGGGTAGAAGGAGGAATACCTGACTAATACTCCACTCTCATTAATAGGAGCTCTGCTTGCATTTTCTGTCTATATTGGAGTTCAAATTTTGATTTAATTTTTTAACTCATTTCCCATTTGCCCCAAGAACATTCACCAGCGGTGCTTGTGGCTGCAGCATTTACCCCAAGAAAACTCATGAATTACAGTCCTAACTTTACCCCCAAAGTTTACCACGAAATATCTCACTTTTATTATTATTTTCGCATCGCTCTAGTATATCGATAGTCTTTGGAAACACATGAGATCATTCTTTTTATAGCATTCTGTTTGTAGTAATGGTCTTTCCATTTACAAAATATAGCAATTCTCGATTGCTGAAAATGTCAAAACCTAGATGTTCTGCTTTGTGTTGTTCCGTGCTTTGAAATTTACCACAAGAAAAAAAATTATTAAATATCGATCATCAAATACATTTCTGTTATATTAGGATTAGACACAAGTTCTGTTTAGAAATAACTCCAAGAAGTTTTTATATTTTCACATTGAAAACCAGTCAGATTTATTTCAGCCTCAAAGATAGTGTTTATGTAAAATGAAATTAATGCGGGCAGCAAGCTGCACTTTTTTTTCTAAATGGGAAATGGGTTAAAAATTGGGTTCTGCTGGCTTTAAACAATTAAAAAGTCCAGATTTACCAAAAAAAAAAATGAACTAGGGGTAAACATTGATATTTTAATAATTCACTCATCCAATACATATTTATTAAGCATCTACTATATGTTAGGCAATAAGAAACCATTCATGGTTATCAAGATAAAATTCCTGCCCTCTTGAAATTTTCAACTGAATAAGTAGACAATGTTCTATAAATAGCAAAATATGTAATACAGTGGCATATAAGTGATATAAAGAAAAATAAAAGACAAGCATATGGGGTCTAGTGGGTAGTTACTTTTGACTAAGTCATTGGGGAATGTCTTTCTCTGTCTCTGATACAAGGCAGCATTTGAACACATTCCCACAATATTACAGAATAAAAAGTATTTTAGATTTGAGGGAACAATAATTTGAAGTTTCTGAGGAGGGAATGAGAGTGATGTATTCGTGTAAGCATAAGAAGATCATATTAATAGAGTGAGCACAAAGGCAATAGTGGGTTAGGTTGGAAAAGTAACCACGGGTTAGTTTGTGCAGGACCTCATTGGCTGACATAAGGACTTGTTCTAAATTTGATGGGGAAGCCACAGAGGGAGAGACTGACGTAATGAGATTTGTATTTCTAAAAGCTCACTCTCAGTTATTGTTTAGACTATAAAATTAGGCTGTAGGGGAAATTTTAAGAAAGTTGCAAGGGAAAGTAATTTGAAAGCTGTTTCAATAATCTAGGAGAAAGAAGAGACTGACTTGGACTAAGAAGTAGCAGTAAAAAGAGGAAGAATTAGTAAAATGTAGGATACGTTTTGAAGGTAGAAGCATACAGGACTTGCTGATGGATTGCATAACGGATGTACAGAAGACAAGAATCAAGGCTAACTTTTTAATATTTTACCTGAGTATCCTGGTGCATGAGACTGCCACTTAGAAAAATGAGAAAGATGAGAGAAGGAGCAGGCTTAATGTGGTCAGGGGACAAGAGTTCCGTATCTGGGATGTTTATATTTACCTATTTGACACCTAAAATGTCAAATAAGTTGGAGCTCACAGAAGGTCAGAGGTGAAGATATAAATGTGCAAGTCATAACATACATATAGCTCCAAAGCCATGAAACTGAATAAGATAAATAAGGAGGTACTCAATACAAAAAAAGAGAGAACAGATATTCCATTCTTGGAATATTAAATATGTAGACATTGAAAAAATAAGAACCCAGGAAGAGTCTGACAAAAAACAGCCAGTGAAGTGAGAAGAACCTAATGTGACATTCCAAGAGCTAAGGAAAGAATGTTTTGAAGGAGCGAGTGATCAACTCTATCAAATGCTATTCCAGGGCCAAGTAAAATGAAGTCCCTAAACTGACCAGTAGACAGCAACTATAGAGTCATTGGTGACGCTCAAAGCTTGGCTAAAATAAACTCAAAGGACAAGGGAAGTAAGGAATAGAGATTGCACAAAAAACACTCTGAAAAATTTTGTTATAAATAGGAACAAAGAAATAATAGCCATTGGGCAAAACAAGGTCAGGGAAGTTTAGTTGTTCGTTTGTTTGTTTCTTTGCTTAATAAAGAATATATTGAAGCTTTTTTTTGTTTCAAAATCATCTAGCTGAGAGGAGGGAAAAACTGATAATGCAAGACAGAGAGGATAATTTCAAGAGCAAAGTCTTAACAGCAGCCAAAAGTTATAGGATCAAGACCATTGGGGAGGAGCTGGCCTCACCCATTGTACCAGGAGGAAAGGCAAGGTATATAGGTATGGATGCAGCAGGTGAAAAAAGGAAATTCACTTCTGATTGCTTCTTTTTTTCTTTTTAATGAAATAAGTACACAGATCATTGGTCGATATTGAGGAGGACAAAAGTATACTGGAGATTTGAGTACAGGAGAGATGTGGAAAATTGTCTTGGAGAATGGGAAAACAAAATGATAAATGAAATATAGTATGATTGCTGCACAGCATAGTGAGCAACTTTACTGTGTGGTCATAAATTTAAAGTGAATACCATGATCAAGTCAATGCAGGCTCAAGATAAACATAGAATAGGCTTGAACCAGGGTGAAAGTTTTGCCAGGAAAGCACGATGGAAAAAGAAGCAGGGAAGCTGAAGAGAACAAGGGAACAACTAAATAATTACATCGATTCATCATATCTTCTAACCTGGGTAAAATGGGATCTATAATGTTAGGGGAGGAAAGGCTGTGAAAATGTGTACAGTTATTGGATTCAGGATCTCAGGGTGATGAAAAGTGAAGAACTGTTGGAGTAGAAGTAGAACAAGGCCGTGAAGGTAGGACGCTGCCAGCAAGGAATGGGATGCATGTAATGAAGATATTTCCAGATGGTATGGTTATTGGAAATGACAATGTCCAGGTTAGGATCACGGATTGGAAGAAGACAATGAAAAACTTTTGAATTAGGTAATTGGACTTAAATTTCAGATCTATGTGTCTAATGATAAAAGACATTATTTTTTATTTATATAATGCCTCTTCTGAAAGTACCAAGTTCAGCAAGCCTCATGCCTAGATCATTGCAGCCCATACTTCAGCACTCGAACCACCAGAATGTGGCCCTCATATTGTGACTGAGTTTTTCCTGAGAAGTACAGGGTAGAACAGGGTGAGGGTGAGGAAGGGGAGTGCAGAAGCAAATAGTCAATCTCAGGGAACATGTAACATGTTTCAGAATCTGACACATTTTTACATCTAGCAAATAGTAAAATTGAGGATCTGCTCCGACAATGTCAGATTTTGTATATCTGTTGTCAAATGTATCAGTCACTGAAGACAAGATGAAAAAACTACAAATAAATGATCAAAAAAAGAAAAGACACTGATTCTCATTCTTGGATGGTGGTTGATTTATTTTGATCAATATAATGCTATGTTATAGTTGACATGTTATTTTATACTGAGCTTAGAGAGTGAATCTTAGAATGTTAAGCTTAGATGTGAAGTGTGTCACAAGTATCACAAGGACATTATTACAAATCTCATGAAAATAATAAAGCTTTTTTTTTTTCAAAAATATAGTGGAATCAAGGTTTATATATCAATACAATTCCCAGGTATTTGCTTTTTCAGTGCTTTACTGGGAGAGAATGAATAGGTTGGAATTACAATTAACAATTTACATGGCTCATGTGGACATGCTCAGGTATACCTACCTGTGCACTGAGGGTGGCTGAAGTTTAAGAAAATACTAGTTTAGACAATTAAATGCATAGATTCAGAGATGTCAAAATGAACTATTTTCAAGCTTACCTTAATGTGCTTAATTTAAATGTGTTCATAGTTACCAGTGTCTAATATATAGGGCAAGACAACACTTTCTGAGCTTTCAAATTCTAAACACTGAGAAACTTGACTAATAGCCTAGGTAACAAGTAGATTCTGAAGATGCCATTTTCAACAGGATTTAAAGGAGATCCGCAGGGCAGCATGTATTCGTGACATGACTTTTACACTCCTCATCTACCAACACGACAACTCTTACTTTTCTTAGGCATAACACACTAAGGGAAAAAAAACATACAAAAAAGAAAGTCATAATTAGATTTGATTATTGGCCTCCTTTAATAGACAATCAAGCCTAACCAACTCCATACCACCATAAAGCCAAGCATCTAGAGAATCTCTCATCTAGAGTATACCACATTTACATGTGTACATTCTTTAATTTAATTCAAATTCAGATCTGTTCCAAACTCTTTACTTTTACCTTTTGGGCCTCCTTATGTGTCATTAGCAAATTCTCCTAAGTCCTTAACTTTTTTTTCTGAATGTTTTGTTTACTTTTTAGCTCTAACTGAAATCTGGCTATAACCTGAAGAACACTTATGTACCTCTGGCTTCTTCAAGCAGGGGTGATTTTTCTTTCACAATCCACAACAAACAAACCTGAAAGTGTCACCCTTGTTATTTAAAGCCATTATAGGTTAAGTAGCCTCTCTACAACCTTCCTAAAATCTCAGCTACCTGAGTAGATGCAAGTGGAATTATACGATAAGCTTCCTCATCTTAGCTGAATTCATACTTTGTTCCCTCCCAGGCATTTCATTTCATGAAATAATGTCTCATCAATGATTCTGAAACATTGATTTTCTTTCTACTGCTGTTCTGCCACCCATAGTGGTTTCACTGTCCACACTGATAATCCTTCAAAACTTTTGAGAGGTCTCGATCTCCTTAGTTCTAGTAATCTTTTCTATTGTCCCCAATTGGTCCATAATTGTACCGTGGACATTGTTATTTCCAATAACCGTACCACCTGGAAATATCTTCATTACAAGCATCCCACTCCTTGCTGGCAGCGTCCTACCTTCACGGCTTTGTTCTTTCACTTCTGCTCCAACAGTTCTTCTCTTTTCATCACCCTGAAATCCTGAATCCAATAACTGTACACATTTTCACAGCCTTTCCTCCCCTAACATCATAGATCCTATTTTATACAGGTTAGAAGATATGATGAATCTTGCTGCTCTCTTCAACTTCTCTGCTCCAATTTCCATTGTGCTTTTCTGGCAAAACCTTCACACTGGTTCAAGCCTACTCTATGTCTATCCTGAGCCTGCATTGACTTGATCATGGTATTCACTTCACAGAGTGAAGTGGCTCACTATGCTATGCAGCGATTATACTATATTTATTATATTATTTCTTCTCCCATCCTCCAAGACAGTTATATCTTTCTCCTCAACTCTCAAGCAAGCCTCCTTAATCACAATCATACTCTCCAATATCTCTCTTCTTAATTTGAAACATTATTAGAGGTTATTTAGAAAAATAGGCACCTTAGTCTTGACAAAAAAGTCAAATTTTTCAAACATTATTCATTTTTGGTGAGAATGAAATAAATTATATAAGGGTATTCAATATAATAGCTTTTGTCTAAATATGTACTATAGGATACAGATATGTAATATATAAAGTATGAATATGTAATTAGTATATACTAATAAATACATTTGTATGCAAATATATTGTATATCATTCTAAATGTATGTATTAATAAATTGATATATAGTATATAAATAATATAGTATATATTACTGTTTGTTAAAACAAATATAAGTTCCATTAATGTATGTTAATGTATATATTCTGTATATACTTATGAGAAACAGATGCCTTTAAGAAGAACAATGCATAATTACTTTGAATGTACCAATTCAGTTTGCTTCTTAAGCATTTACAAAAATGTGGAAAAAATAAATATCTAATAAGCATCTTTTGGTTTGAGGCATTTGTAATTTTTAAATTGTTGAACCAAAGAGGTTATCGAGTAATGCAAAAGTCAGCAAACTACAAGATATAGGCCAAATCCGGCCAGCCATCTGTTTTTGTAAATAAAAATTTATTGGAACATAGCCACATTCATTCATTTATATGTTGTTCATGGCTGCTTTCTTGCTATAGTGGTAGAGTTGAAAAGTTGCAACCAAGATGATATGTTTCACAAAGCCAAAAATATTTTATATCTGACCATTTACAGAGAAAGTTTGCTAACCACTGTAATATTGATTATGGAGACTTCTTTACATGATTAAAATTCTTTCTAATCACAGATTTTATTCACTACAGATGAGAGGGAGAGATGAGGCAAAGCAACAGATATTTAAGAAGTAAATCAGCAATTTCTTTTTAAATAATCCAAGTAATTCAGGCAAAATGGAATGGTAATGGGAGAGCCTGAGTAATTCAAGTGGACACTATGAACTTTATTTTGACCATGTCCTCATTGGCATCCCGACCACAAAACTAAGCAAACAGTATTAAAAACGACTCAAGCTCAAATGTAGGAGTATTAATCAGCTCAGAGCTACCATAACAAAATATAGTAGACTAGGTGGCTTAAACAACAGAAATTCATTCTCTCACAGTTCTGGAAGCTAGAAATCCAAGTTCAGTTTGTCAGCATGTTTAGGTTCTGATGAGAGTTCTCTTCTTATATTGTAGACATTGAGTCCTCATATAGAAGATAGATCTCTCTTCCTCTTCTTATAAAGCTAACAGTCCAATCAGATTAGGACTCTATCTTTATGACTTCATTTAACTTCAATTACCTCCTAAATACCTCTTAGCATCTTATACCTCCAAATACAGTCACATTGAGGATTAGAGCTTCAATATATGAATTTGGGGGGAGACACAATTCAGTCCTTAGCAATAGATATAAGAAATTATGATTTGGGGTATACTCAAATTTCTGCTACATACATGGAATGCTGGTTTTGTCCACTAGAGAAATTTGGCTCATCAAGTTTCATATCTTTGATCAGCTGGCTTTATTAATATTAATAAAAATTGACAGGACATAGTGTACTTAAGAAACTAAATGATCCTAAGCATTCTCAACCTATCAATTATTTTACAGCTTAGTGAATTTTTGTCTGTAAATAAAAAAGAATTGTTAAACAATTTAAAAGCTAAAAAAAAATCCTATGTATACTGTTGAAGACAGACTCTAGGGATTTTATGAATTTTTTTCCATATGAAGATAGCATCCATAAGGAAAAAATAAAGCCAATAAAGAATAAATTTAAGTTATAAACCATTAAAATTCCACCAACTAAAAAATGGCACTTGGGACTCACCCTTTCTTTCAAAATTACCCTTTAAAAAGCTTCAGAAATGCCCTAAAGGCTTCATTTACAACTACCATATTGGATTTGCTCTGCTTGTGTATTTCAACCTGCCTTACAGGCAAGGTTTGTTTTACTCTTTGGTCTGTTTTACATTTCAAAGTCCATAAGCAGCAGTATCAAAATTCTCAGATAAAAATAAAAGATTTTAAAACAAAAAGATGAACCAGTAGCACATTCTCTATTTGAAATCTCTCAAAAAGTTTCCTTCTCAACTCCAGATCCCCCAGTGCCATGGTAAATAATGTCATAATTTTAAAATTTTTAAATAGCTAATTTTATAAAAGTGATTTATTTTCAAAATGATTATATCATATTTGCATTAGCTAGAAAATTTTTGTAATGATTTTTTCATGTCATAATCTCTCAATATCCATTTAAGTTGAATTTTGTATGGTTTGCTGAGGACCCATCGCCTATGTTGTAAGTGCACCTCACTCAAGTTACAATAACGTATTTGCTTCTTACTCTACAAAATTCTAAGTAGCTCATGGTTTACCAAATGGATTGTTATTACCTTTCATTATTTGATAAGATCAAAAGACCTTAATGTCAAAGGTAAAGGGATGCCCTAATCATGATCATTACTTTAAGTTCCAAATCTTAGAAATGATCATCAATCAATAAGTAATTCCTGCATATCTTTACAATGAAAACATCTGAAAAGTTCTGTATTGGGTAAAGAACGCTGTCATGATTACACAAAGAACAAAGAAAAAAAAAACAAGTATTTTGACTATTTCTCTCTGATAGAGCATTTTGCCTTAATTGACTTTCAGACTTTTAACCTTAATTTACATAACTATCCCTCGATTTCAGTTCTTTGAAATGAAGCTATTTTGAAAAACCTGCTGATCTCAACATAAGCTGTTTTAGCTCTAAAGTTTATAGAAATTGTCACCTTTCCCTTAAAATGCCTGATTGGCAGTGCTTCTGTCAGCAGTAATCCCCAGCCCAAATTTTAATGAACTATTCCTCCCTTTCTCCAGGGTTTTAGATTGCTATTTGGCTATAATTAATTCCAGACTGACCAATGGCCAGTGAAGGATGCAGCTCACTCCCAGAAGAAGATTATTGAAACCATTATTTTGTTCTAAGTACAGCTGTTCTGTCTGGAAGATACAGAAAATACACATTATTTATCTTGTGATTATTAATTTCAAATAAGTAAGAAAGAGACAAGGAGGCATAAAAAGATCACTCCCTTTCATTGTAGCTACACAGAAAAGTAAGCCACAGGGGTGGGGTGGAGTGCGGGGAAGGGGAAGAAAGCACATAGATTTTCAACCTTGTCACAGTCTCCTGAGCTATAGCTGAGAAGAACTGACATCAAACCTTTATGTGAAGTCCTACTGTAACATAGTACACCATGTTGATTCTCCTTCCAAAATATATTCAGAATCTGCTCACTTTTCACCACTTCCACTGCTACCACTCTGGTTCAATACAGAATTATTTCTCAGATTAATGCAGTAGCTCCTTTCTGCTTTGGCCTTGGCCCCCCTCCTCCCAACAGCCTGTTCTACATGGAGCAGCTAATGTGATCCCTTAAAAAATGTATATCAGGCCAGATCATGCCTGTAATGGACTGACTGTATCCACCCCAAATTCACGTTTAGGCCCTAAGTCCCAATGAGATGGTATTTGAAGATGGCATCTTTGGGAGGGAGGTAATCAGGTTTAGATGAGGGCATAAGGGTGCTTTAAGAACACCAGAGAGCTTGCTTTCTCTCCCCACCATGTGAAAACACAGCAAGAAGCCAGCCATCTGCAAGTCATTCTGGCACTCTGATCTGGGACTTTCAGCCTCCAGAACCGTAAAAAAATAAATTTCTGTTATTTAAACTACCCCAGTCTATGATATTGTGTTATGGCAGCCAGAACAGACCAAGGCAATGCCTCTGTTCTAAGTGCATGTCTTTCGATAATCAACCAACAAGATCCTTCACCACCTAGCACAGTTTCCTTGCAGGCTTCATCTCACCCTACTCTCAGTCTCACCCATTCAGCTCCAGGCACACTAGCCTCCTTGCTATTTCTTCAACAAGTCAGACACCTTCCTCCTTAGGGTTCCCTCCATCTTTGAAATTTTGAATCGTGTCACCATTTCAGCAAAACATTTCCTGACCGTTCACCCTGTTCAAAACTGCAACCCCTCCCACCCCCCAACCAACATTTCTGACATTTTCTTCTCTGTTTTATTTTCTGTAGAAAAGTTATCACTGTCTAACATTACATATTTATTTTATGGTTTGCCTCTCTCCCCTGTTAAAATATAAGCCCGATGAGTACAGAGACTGTTTTCTCTTTTGTTAACTGCTGATTCTCCAGTACCTAATATAATTGTGTCTAGCATACTGTAGATATTCAACAATGTAGTCAAATCCATGAATAAATGTCGTTCTAATTTCAAAGAACAAGAAGGACAGGAGCTGATAGACAACTAGATACATATTTCATTTTCAGATTGCAAAATCATCCCAGGTACAAAGTATAGCTTCTTAATAGCCTCACTCTAGGATTGCCATGATAATAACCCAAGAGTTCAATAATTCTAGGTGTCACCTATTTTTTACCAACAACTACATTTACATAAATCCTTAATGAGAAAATGGCTACACCTATAGCTAATTCATAGCTATTTCACCCCCTTTCCATTTATATTTACCCAAAATAAGTTTCCTGAGCAGTCTATAAGCTTCTAAAAATTAATAAACAGAAACCTTATTTAAAATGGAATCAGGAGGCTAGAAGAGAGATTCCCGTCATGTGTCACTCAATACACTCCACTGACCCAACAGAAAGAGACCATACCTCTCTTTTGTTTCTCTGGAATTGTGCATAGTTCTCCATTAGATCACATGTCCTAAATTGTAATTCTTTGTTGTTCCCAAATAAACCACCTTTGCTGGAAAAGTATCTGGCTGTTTATCTGTTTAAGGTCAACAGGTACATTACCATTATTTCTTTGTTTATTCTGTTTTTTAAAAATCATACTTTATTCGATTCACAAAGCAGACAGAGCATTGCCTTCTCTTCCTCTCTGATGTGGTGAAGGTGGCTGAAAGAAGAAGTTGGTGATTACTTATTCATTTGACAATAATTTATTGAGAGCCTATCTTGAGTCAAACAGTTCTAGGCAGAGAGTATAGAGCAGTGAACAAGCAGACATAAACATCTGCTCTCATAGATCTTATATTTGGTAGTATGGGGGTGGGGGGAAGTATTGCAGACAGATGATAAGTAAAACAAGACAAATAGAATAAGTGCTAGGGGAGATAATAAAAAGTACCACAGAGAAAAGAAAATCAGGGAATAAAGATAAGAAGTGATCAGCAAGGCTACGATTCAAATAGGGGTGTCAAAGAAGATGTCACTGAAAAAGGTGATAATCGGCCATGCACATATGTGAAGAAAAAGTGTTTTAGGCTGAGGGAAGAAAAAGTGCAAAGTCCTAAGTCTGAAGCATGCCTGGTATGTTGGAGAAACAGAGTGAGTAGGAGAGAATTAAGAGATGAGGTTAGAGTAACAGCAAGGGGCCAGATCTCCAAAGATCTTGCAGACCAAAGGAAGAATTCTGGATTCTAGTCTATCACCAATGGGAAGTCATTGGAATGTTTGAGCAGGAGAGCAACATCACCAGATAAGTTCAATAGTTCCTGTTCTCATACCACTTTATTTTTTTATTTTTTATTTTATTTTTTAATTCTTTAATGTCTCCACATATTTGACCTCTTTTACCCCATCTACCTCCCTCCTCATCCCCCCTTCCTCCTACCTTCTGGTAACCACTAGTCTATAGTCCATGTCCATGAGTCTCTGTTTGTTTGTCCTGTTCATTTGTTGCTTTTAGGTTTATATCCCACATATAAGTGGTATCATGTGATTTTTCAACTTTTTCTGTCTGGCTTATTTTACTTAACATGATTTCTCAAATGTGAACATGTTAGTTTGAAATTCTAAGTAGTCATCCGAATGTGGATGTCAAATAGTTAATAGAATATAGAAGTTTGGAGTTGAGAGAGAACCAGGTTGGAGATATAAATTTGGAAATGATCATCAGCAGCAGATGGTATTTAAGCCATGAGCCTGGATGAGGTCACCACTAAAGTAGGTAGCAAAGAGAAGAGGTCCAAAACCTGAGTCCTGGGATATTCCAGTTTTAAGTAGCTTGAGAGGAGAAGAGAGAGAAAAATTAGACTTGGAAAGAATGGCCAGTGCGTTGGAAGAAAAAAGAAAAAGCCCAAAACAGGAAAATATGTTGCCCTGAAAGACAAGCTAAAAATGTGCTTCCAGGAATTGGAGAGAACAACTGTGTCAGATGCTGCTGACAGCTCAAGATGAAGACTGAGAATTGACCATTGGATTTAGCAATGTGGAAGCATTATTGAACTTGACGAGCAGCTTTCATATAGTGTTGAAGGCAAAAGCCTAAAGTAGAGTACATTTAAGAGACAAGAAAAGAAAGAGAAATTGGAGTCAGTGCAAACAGAAAACACTCTCAGCAGTTTAGCTATAAAAGGAAGGAGAGAAATGGTGCAGTAGCTGGAGTGAGTGTGCGTATACGTGGTTAGGTTGAAAGAAATAGCACCATAGGTTTAATGTTGGTGGGGAAAGATCCGATAAAGAGGGGAAATTGATTCAGGAGAGAGAAGGGAAAACTGCCAAAGTGATGTCCTTGAGAAAGGAAGAGAAGATAAGGATCAGGTATACAAAAGGAGGTGTCCAATGCTGCAGCAATGACACACTTGATCCAAAGGGATAAGAAAAAAGCAGCTTATACAGGACAAGACTTATGCAATGACTACACATGAAAATGTTGAAATTAGTTAATTCTTAATTTAATGGCCAACTTGTAAGGGCCAAATACCTCTGTTGGAATATGTAAAACAATAACTTGGGGGCCTCTTTATAAATACACCCTGATTAAGCACTTTCTAAAACTTCATTTACTTTCAGGATAAACAATCTTTCACAAAACCTTGAATGAATTAGTGGAAATATATTTAGAAGTAAATCAAAAATTGTGAAGGTCTAAAAATTCTTAAAACTAGAGAAGAGGGAGGAGGTTGGTAAGCAAGTTGAACATGAAACAATATTGACAAGGTAGAAAAATAATAAAAAACCTCTTTTCAACTAGATTTTTAAACTTCTAGCAGAAGAAGCCATTTACCCTCAGTGAGAGTACAATGTCCATAGTAACTATTCAATAAATGCTTGTTGAATTAATTAGTTAATTCAGTTCTACAGTTGGTTTGTGTTACATTAAATTCTATACTCAGTGTACTCGTGGTTTGCAAGTTTATAGCAGTAATAATCTCATGTATCATTCCCACTAAAATGCATTATTTACATTGATTTCTTTCTTTTTTACTGTTCATTATTTCTTTTTTACATTAGTGATTAAATATCATAAACATTGAGCATCTTATATATCTTTTGTTGGAAATATATGTAAGACTTTAGTCTTAAAAGTGTATAGCATGTAATAGCTGAAAAATGGCTTAACAAGAACAGTTAAATGGCCATGTTACAGAATAATTAACAAAGGTGGGAAAATGCCTTGTTAAATTGTGTTAAAATAACTTAAATATTGAAGCAACTGTGTCCATTTTAATAGGAGTTGGTGTTGTTTCAAAACAAATGGTTGTCAGACTGGGGGTTAGGATCGTATAAAAATATTTCCCATTTAAAGAAATTATCATTACTCTTTTGGTTTATGAAAAAACTTATCAGGTGAAAGGTTTTTCAGAAATGAATTACTCTCATATAATAGGGAGAAACTATATTTATTTGATTTCAAAGAGGGGGAAAGCATAGTCATTTGAAGAAACTTATTTCTCTACGGTACCTGGAAAACTAGTAGACAAGGAACTACCTCAGCTGATGCCCTAAGAATGCACTAGTAATGATAACCCACAGAGAGATCCTTTCATTAGCTTCTACCAGGAACCATACAATTAAATAGTTTCAGTGTAAGTTTAAATATTTTGAGGAGTTCTGGTTGAAGGAACCATCTTGGGAGTGAATTGATATTATACAGAATTAGACCAGACTATGTACATAGCCTCAAGATATTTTATTTTAAAAAGAAGTATTACTTGAGGACATCAACAAGGCATATACATACTATTTAATGTTTACCTAATCAAAAGCCAAGTAAGAAAAGTCATACTTAAAAAAACTTTTTTTTAATTCTCAAATAACTCAAATAATAATTCAATCATGATATGCATGATTAAGATGAGAATAATATTATATAATTATAACCTTAAATTAAAAACAACAAATATATCTACTACTTAAAGAGAAAAGATATATAACCATAGCAAATGAAATGTTTAGCAGTCAATAAATATATTTTATGAAAGAAAGAAAAGCTCTAAAACTGTATTACTTGCAAATAGCAAATCATCATTATTATCACCACCACCACCACCACCACCACAATAAATAGACGTTATCTGTTGTAGCTTAAACAAAACTCAGTCATTCAAGATAGGCTCTCCTATTCATGAACTTCAATAGGGCAACTTATCCCTTAACTTAGTTATTCCATTATAGAAAACTAAACAGACCCCACCAATACGGTACATAGAGCCCCAGGTATCAGAGGTTTCCCCTACTGCATAATTCTCAAAATGGCTTTGTCCCTTTCTTCTCCACCCCCAATAAAATTTGCTTCCTTTCATTTTTTTCAGGACTCAAGCAAAGATAAGCCTTCTTTTCATGTGCATTTCATTCCTACAGCATTGTGCAATGATCTTAACGTGGTACTATATTTTTGCCCTATAAAATGTTAGTGCTTCCATGTTGCATGAGTCTCTAATCCACTCTTTCCTATAAATATTGTATTCTCTCTTCAACAAAAGCACGATCTCCTTGAGGCCAGAAATTCTTGTTACAAAATACCTGTGTTCCCTCTACAAACACAGCACTGTACCAGGTAGATATTGAATTCTTTATAAAAGCACAGTGTCCTGAAAAAAAAAGCAATCAAGAAAACTCCTTTACAAAACATTGATTTACAAATTACCAAGTAGCAGCAAAAGGAAACTGAAAACTATCTGCCATAATTAATTGAAATTTAAATAGGGTGAGTAACAAAATATTTCAGTACAAATCTGTCACTTTGCCGCTTGATTAACTTGTAAAACATCTATGATAAAACAATATTTAAAATATTCAAATATATCTTCTGATTGATGAAATTATAAGCTATAAGACACATGCTTCTTTGTTTTTGTTTTTTTTTTTGTTTCCAAATTTTTTACGAGGGCCATGTATTATTTTTAACATCAACATGAAATTAATGAAGATAGCTATTCCACTCTTTTTCTAGTAATCAGATTATCTAGTTTATTAAGGTGATCTATATTTTAACCTCTGAATTCTCAAAATTTCTGGAATCTGTTTCAGCAGAATCCTAAGACTCTGGAGCTAGGTAGCCTGGGTTTGAATTATAAATCCACTAATTCCTATTGTGTGATTGAAGTACATTACTCAGTCACTTAGAGCAGGGGTCCCCAACCCTTGGGCCAAGAACCAGTATAGGTCAGTGGCCTGTTAGGAGGTGGTGACAGGCAGACGAGAGAAATTTCATCTATATTTGCAGCTGCTCCCCAGTGCTAGCATCACCACCTCAGCTCCACCTCAGATCATCAGGTATTAGATTCTCATAGGAGCACCGGTCCCTGGTCCCAAAAAAGTTGGGGACTGCCGACTTAGAGCCTAAATTTCCTCACCTGGAAAACCAGAAAGTAACAGGCACTACCGCAAAGGTAGTGAAAAAGATTAAATGGGTTAGAACGTACAAAGCCCTTAAGAGTGGTTCACATTTAAAAAACACGAGCCCATTTGTTTTTGTAGTTATGGTCAATACGTTTTGAGGATGAGAGGAAAGATAGCTTACTTATTTGTCTACAACAACCTTCTTTTAAAGTAAACCTCCAGACCTCTGAGACTTCTCATGAAAATAGGGCACATACTATAGAAAGACTGCTGTATTATATCAAGTAAACTCTATACTTCTTGTTACATCTTAACACCAAGAAAGAGAAAATCTCTACAAACCTCGTATAAATAGTTTTGATTACCTAAGTTTGAGATTTAAAAACACATCCTCATTCAATGTACACTGACTACCTATTTTGGCTTAAAAATGTTAAAGGAATATCCTTGTGCGATACAGAGAACAAATTACTGTCCTAATAGCAAGCATCAGAATTCCTCTTAGGGAACTATTCTGATAAGCTACTTGTAGTAGAAACTCAAATCCTTAGAGACAAGCTAGCATGAGATGATGCTACGGTAGAGAAAGTTAAACTAGTCAGCATTAGACATAAAAAAGACTTTGGTAAGAGAGAAGAGAGAAAATACTTCAGGGTTTATGATAGAACAGCAAAGTGACTTTTAAGAAAAGGAAGTTCCAGTATTACATTTTAAGGGTTTATTTGATTGTGTGTGGGTTTTGTTTTTGTTTTTGCAATGTAACACCCTGCATTCATATATACCCACATCCCCTCTAAAGCTTCAGTAAATTCAGGTTAACTGGTCAAATAAGATTTCTTATTTATTTGTTTCCATTTTGGTCTTGCAAATCAAAGAAAGAGGCAAGTTCCACATCTCCCTTGACATGGTTTGAGAAAGGGACAGATCTGTGAGGTAAGGATGCTATCAGTTCACAGAAACAGCTCTTTTTCAGAGGTGAGCATTATTAGATCATGAATAATTCTCCCTGTCTTTCCATTCTCAGAACCCTCCCCTTTGGGGACATTCAGAAATGCTGATCTATGGTCTACATTCACTATCTCCAGTTACTGTATCCTCTCTGAAGTCCCACCCCCATTTGCTCTTGAACATAGAAAAATGTTCTTGTCAAGGCCACTAGTGACCACCACATGGTTAGTGACAATGAATGGTCAATTGTCACTCCTCATCTAAATGGACTTTCCACAATTTGTCATCTGCTCTCTTTGAAATATTTTCTTTATTAACTGCCAAGAATATCACATACACCTATTTTCTTAGTACCTCAACCACTTGCTCCTTCTCAATCAGTAACCTTCACTGGCTCTTAACCTCTAAAACCTCTAAACATTGAATCAGTCCCTCCTTTTTCCTATTTTCTTTTCTACCTGCTCTCACAGCCATGGTGGTCCCAACTATCCTCATAGGTTTGAATATCATGATATGCTGGCAAATGGACATCTCTAGCCTGATAACTCACCCAAACTCCATATTTATAAATTCGATTATCTACTTGAATTTCTCACAGACATCAAGGGGCCACCTAAATGTCTAATAGTTACATCAGTCACAAAAATTATCTCCTTCCACAATTGCTCTCTCAGTAAATGGCAATTCCATCCTTCAGATTCTCAAGCCAAAATCTTTGCGTAACCCCTGGTACCTCTCTTTCTCTCACATCCCACATTCCATTCATCAGCAAATTTTTTGTCTCTTCTTTCAATATATATTTCTAGAATTGGACCTTTTCTGACTTCTTTGCTGTTAATATCCTAGTCTAAGCAATCATCATATTTTGCCTGAATTTCGCCATAGACTCTTAACTGGTTTCATGCCTCTGACCTTTTACCTACATCAGCGTCTTTCAATCTCAGCACTATTGACATTTTTGGCTAGGTAACTCTTTATTGTAGGAGACTGTCATGCACACTGTAGGATGCTTAGAAGTATCACTGGCTTCTACCCACTAAATGCCGATAGCACACATTCCACCCCTCCCATCCCCTGAGTTGTAACAAATACATCTCCAGATATTGCCAAGTGTCTGAAGGACAAAGTCATCCCTTGATTGAGAACCATTAACCTACAGTATAATTCAATCTTGTCACAAGAATAATCCTTTTATAACAGAAACAGGAATATGTAATACTTCTGCTAATACCTGACCAATTGATTTCCACATCACCCAGAAAAAAGCCAGTCTTTATCACAGTCTGTTTGGAGCTACCCACCCATGACTGCCTCTCCTATTTCTCACCCCTTTACTCACTCTGCTCTTGTTCCTTAAACACACCAACAAAACTTCCATCTCAAAGTCTCAGTGCTTTGTTCCCTCTGCCTATAGTCCTTGTTCCATGATATCCACTTTGCTTTTGCCTTCAATCATTTAAATTCTTTGCTCAAAAGTCAGCTTCCCAATGAAGCCATCCATATTCACCCATTTAAAAAATTCAGCCCTTTTCTCCTGCCTGACCTGCCCCACATACTTCCTATTCTTCTGTTCTAGCTTTATTTCGATGGCACTTACCTCCATTTAATATACTACATGTGTTACTAATTGTTTTAACATCTGTCTCTACATAATAGAATGTAAACCCCAGGATGGAAGAAATTTTTGACTTATTTTTTTATTTGCTGCTGTATCCCCATCACATAGAAAAGTACCTATGAGAGGCACTTAATAAATGCATATTAAATAAATGAGAGAAAGTGGGAGGGAGGGAAGGTAAAATACATTTTAGGAACCATCTGAGATAGATCTGAAGGGTCTGGGAAGCTGATATCTAGGATACATGAACCATTAACAAAGACTGAGTTGGTTTCCATAGAATTTATTTAAAATATAATTCATAATGTACAATGGAAAGATTTGTCAAAATTCTTCTGTGCCTAGGAATTTTTATGTAGGGGGTATTTAGAAACCATACTTATAAATCCATTAACATATAGATCTAAATATCTATAGATATATAAAATAAGTAGAACTTTAAGAGAAATTTTACAAAATGCCACAGGCTCTGGTCACTCCCCTAGATACATAAAAAGAAGTACACTGGTGTAAGTCAAATCATTCAATTACGTGTACCGTAAGGTAGCTTAACAAGTAATAGTAACAGTGAACGAAGCTCTTTTCTATAGATGAAAGCCTACATGGTTCGTTTGTAAGTGAAATAGAGGAATAGAAATGCTTCCTGCTGCAAGCTGACAGCTACATGGAACCCCCTGAAGTTATAAATTGAATTCCTCTACTAATTACTGGTCTGAAAGGGACAAAGATCCACATTTTATTTCTCTTGCTGAACTTGCAATATAAGCACTTGTGAATTTTACATTAGGGTCAAGCTGGGAAGTTCTCAGTCAGTTTTACTTGGAGTACAGAACAGTGTTACCTCCATGCAAATTAGGTCAGGCATTCTTTCCTGCCTTGGGCACCTACGAGCAAGATTTCAGTGTAACAAATTCTAATAAGGAAGTTGATATAGAGGGGAAAAGAAAGAAAGAAGAAACAACAAAATAAAACAAAACATAGATTCTATTCGAAATAAAATTTTGTTTAGAAATTTGAAATTAAATATTATGGATTTTAAGAGTACATATTTCAAAAAGACCAGAATTTTATAATATCACTCATTAAAATTGCATGCCACATTCATTGATAGCACTATCAACTAATCTATCTACTCTCTTGAAATACTCATTTTAAGACCAATAAAGTTACCCAGCAGGCAGGTACTTTAATGAAATAGGCCCAGTTCTCCAGAGAGGAGAACCTGTGGTTCAAATGCTAACGCTTTTGATCAGGTAAGCACTTTATTCTCGCCAATGAGCAATAACTTTTATGTGGATGCTGATCAAAAATGTTCTTGGGAAGGAAAAAGGATGGGGAGAAGGGAGAGGGAACAAAGGACTGTTGTGATGTAATATTTCAAAACAGATTTTTTGAGAAGAAAAAATAGCTTCGGCATTTTTAATGGGTGTATGTGCCCTTTCTAACTTCCTGGAAAGTCAGAGTTCACTCTCCTGCAAAAGCAGCAGCTTCATTCAAATTAGAATAACAAAATTCATTCATTTATTCATCCAACAATTACTGAACATAAAAGAAAAGAATGTAAGTATATTTATGGTGAACACAATCTCCATCATTAAGTTTCCTTTCTCTCTTGTTTTTGTTCTATTTACTGTAACTTACTTGAAATATGTCTGAACAAAAATAATCTAAGGAATAACTAATACACTGAGGTTCAACATTTGAGAATGTAGAAAAAGAAACAAATCAATAAGTGTAAAATATTGACTAGTTCTGGGAGTCATCAAGACCTAGCTTGAAATCCCAGCTCCCTTACTTATTGGCTGTCTAAATGAATGGAAGACTCCGTCCCTGGGTCTCAATTCCCTTAGGTGGAAAATGTTCTAACAGTACCTACCCATGAAGTAGTTGTTGGGATTAAATGAGATTCTGGCAAGCACTCCTTCCCAGAACATATTCAACAAATTATAGTTATTTGGCTTATCTTTTGGAATCCTAAATATATGTAATGCCTTTCTTAATTTCTATGAGCACTTTTTGGCAAGATTTTAGAAACACTAAATTGCCTTTGAGCTCTTTAGAAGAAATTATTTTTCATGCTCATCTTCTTTAAAAATACAACCCTTGGAATTTTCGTGCTTTCGAATGTCTCAAACGAATGACGAAGAAATTCCACCTTTCAAGGAGACCTTCCAATAAAATAACAAAGAAAATTCTTACCTAGTTTTGGCAAGGAATAGGGCACTTTAAAGTAGTCCTCATAAAATTCTATTAATCTCTTTGTTATATGGAGAGCATAGTCCCCAGATCCTCTTCTGATGGCATCGGGTCTTGCATATAATCGTACCTAATTAAAAATATATATAAAGATTACTTTAGCCTTTTGGTACTCAAATTTTATCTTCCCTGCATATGTGAATCTACACAAATCACTTCAAATAGTACAAAAATTAAGCAGTGTTCTTGTTCATATTTCAAAGCATGCTGTGGCTGACAGAACCAAACTTAAACAATTAAAGTAACCAAGTTGAGCAAGTCACAATTTCCTCGCTTTACAAGGAGACATAGAGAAGATTTATACACCCTGCATCCAAATAAATATTCAGTTATCGCTTACATGTGCTTGCTAGAGATACGAAGGCAGGGTGGATTAGTATAATGGTTTCCTGACTATGCTGAAAGTAGGCAGGACACGGTAGCTCCACAGGAGAGAAAATTTATGGTTTGCTAAAAACACATTGCATCCAGCTTTGGAAGTATTACTATGCTGAACAATAATGTAAGTTATGCTTCCTTATTTTCTTTGAAACCAACTGTCCTTATTCCCAATATGCAAGGTACAAATAGAAAATTTTTCATGTACGTAAATGATTGCCATCCTGGAAGGCCGTCTGCAACTGTTCCTGGCTTCAAAACCAGCTGGAATAATTCTTATTTCTAACACAATCCAGATACTTAATATTGATTTCTAAATCAAGTATTGTATATTATCTAGTCTTTAGCCAAAAAGAAGCCTGAGGCAAATAACATAAAACTGAACAAAACTAACAATTGTACAGAAAAGGTTAAAATGAGATTAGTTTTCATAAAGCTTTCATAAAGCTATCCAGCATCTTTCTTTCCAAAGGCTAAATCTATTTTTCACAGATGTGGTCCCTAATCCTCATATCAATTCTGTGAATAATAAATATGTATTCTGTGGAGTAGTGGAGAGCATAGCAGCCTGGGAGTTGGGTTTTAGTCCTGCTCTGCCACTAACCAAGCTGGGTGATATTGAACAAATTACTTAACCTCTTTGGATCTCAAATGTTCTCGTTTATAAAATGAAGGTATTGGCTACCAGCTGGTTACTAAAGTTCTTTGCAGTTCTAAAACACATTACTTCCAATTGCATTTTACAGATAAAAGAGTTTGTGTTCTTTTCAAATCACTAAAAAATAAATAGTTTACTCGGTACATGAAAATGGATATTTATAGTCAACAGAAAGACAAAAGAAAGCTATATCAATTGTATAAAAATTGATTATACAATCAAGTCTTTTTTATCCTTGTTTAAGGAGAGAGAACGAAGATTTCAGAGATGTGTATAATCAAAAAGAATAGAAAGTTAAAGAAATACATTCTGACTTTATGTTAGAAAGCCTTGTAATTCAATAAGATATTTACTAAATTCAATAACATTTATATACTAAAGTTGTGAAGCTACTTCCCAGCAAACAATCAAATCAAATATCAAATTTAGTTCACAGTCACTTACAGTTTTAGTTGGGGTGTAGACACTACCTACAATAGCAAAACTTAACACTCTTAGAGAGACAATGGTTATAATTCCCTGCCCCTGGTATAATCTGCTTATAAACATGTAATATCGTAAGTCAAGTTCCCAAGAAGCAGATCCAAAGGAAAGCATGAGTGTACAAGTGATTTACTAAGTAAGTGTTCTCAGGAGAATCCTATGAGGGAGCACAGGAAGCAAGATAAGGAAGACTAATAGCCAAGCAAGGTGCAACCTCAGGTGAAGTCCTGGTCTCAGCCTGATACCACAGCCCACTTTAGAGTGTAAACTACTGGCAAGTTTGTGCTTCCTTGAAATATGAGAGCTAGATTCCCAGATTCCCGCACCTCAGTCAATGGTTACCGGTTAATAAGGGAAAGGCATAAAATTCCAGACACTTTTTGTTCTTGAAGCATCTGGCTGATGCAGCTCCAGTGGCCCAAGGATAGTCCTTTGAAGAAGATTTCAGGTATGAGCTATTAGAAGCAAAGTGTAGAGAGCTGGAGGATAATCACACCAAAAAGGAAAGAAGATCTGGCCTCTGCACCAAAAACATACACTACAGACAGTAATCATTCACTGATACATTCATTCATTCAACAAATATCTATTTGACATCTGGCTTGTATCAGGGAAAACATTTTTAATTTAGTGTTGAAGAAGACATATTCTCTAACCAAAGGGGGTACAATGCACTATTGGGGGAAAAGGCAATGAGATGTAATCCCCATTCTCAAAGAGTTTCCCAATTATTAGGTAAGTTAGATAATAATAACAGACAATGATGCATGCCATACAAATGATAATCTACAAATGATAAATGTATACTGAGGAGAATGGATAGCTTTCAGAAGGTTCAAAGTGAAGTAAATAGTAATTTCATGTTAAAACCATAACCAGGACCACTGTAAAATGATGTGGCAAAAGGCTACTCATTTTACAACTCAGAAGCATCATTGATTTTGTTAGAAACAGTGATTCCTATTAATCATCTCTACCAGTTAGTCAAGCTATCCGTAGGCCTAGACAAAAGAAACACAATTAAATCAATCTGGTTGTCAAGATTTGATGAAAATGATCCAATCTGAGTGAGAAGATAAACTATACACATGCTTAGCACAGTATCTTCATTTGTTCATTCAAACATTTATTGCGCGCCTGCTGTGTGTCAGACATTGTGCTAGAGAATACGAATAAACATTCCTACCACAAAATGAACACGGCATTTACTCTTATTGCTCTTATGAGGTTCATAATATGTGGGAAACAAACAAATCAACAATAAAATACAGTGTGAGAAATGCAACAGTGTATTCTGCCTTCCTTCCCATTACAAAGGGGGTAACGGGCTGAACTGAGCTCCTATGCAAGACCAAGCCCATTCCATCCTCTCTTGCCTTTTCAAAAATAGCATTCTCGAAATTCTCCCCTTTATCTCCCATATCACCAAATTATGCCTCCATAATGTATCATTTTCATCAGCAAACAAAGACCCTGTATTAATTCCTACGTTTTTAAAACAAAATCTTTCTTGACCACACTTCTTCCAGCTATGGTTTCCAGCATAACAATGTGCTCTGAAAGAGTTTTCTATATAGTTAGGATTGACATATAAATTAACATCCAAACTAGAACACTTTCAAAATGAAAAGAACCATTTAAGTGTAAGTAGGGTGGTTGGCCATCTATGTTCTGTTTCTAGTCTCTTCTGAATTCACTGTAACAAGGCTTTCATTCTCACTATTCTACCAAAACTGCTCTCATCAACACTAGTGGCCCCAGGATGCCAAATCCAACAGTTATCTCCCAGTCCTCAACATGTTTAACCTATCAGCAGCATTTGACACAGTTAATCATTTCTTCTTATTCTAACACTTTCTTCATTTGGCCTTTATCTTACTTTGCTTTCTACCTGGTTGACCACTCCTTGTCAATCTCCTGGATAATTCCTTGTCATCCTCATCCTTTTCACATTTTAATGTTGGAGAGTCCTAGGTTCGTATCATAGATGACATCTTCATATCTCTGTCTAAACTCCATCCCTTGGTGATAATATCTAGTCTCATGGTTAAAAATGTATCATTTAAATACTGAAAACTTACCCCACAATTCCAGACTAACCTCACTCCATTATACTAGCTTCTTTTGCATTTTCCCATAAGTATCTCCATGGATTGTCCTTCCACCCCTTTATATATTTGTCAAAATATCTCTTCTTTCTGAAATGTCTTCCTTCTCACCCAGGACTCTCTGTCCTCCTTCCATGTTTTATTGTTTCCCATAACATTTATCACTATTTGACAAAAGATATGTTTTACTTACTCATTTTCCTTCTTGATGTCATTTTTTGTATAATGTAACTTAACATGAGCGCAACATTTTTTATCTATTAGTTTTAACCATGGAAGTGCCATTTTTGTAGGTCAAAATATTTTATTCAATTTGCCTCTTAAGTACCTGACGCCTTTTAGGCAGTCATAGATTTTGATGAATGAATGAATGAATGAATGAATGAATTTCATAGGCATGTGCAGGTCCTGAGGGAGTAAATAATGGGAACCCTTTGATAAGACTATAAAATTCTCAGGAGAGAAATGTTTCAGTTGTCTTGAAGGATAAACTGGATGTAGTAAGCTACCAAGTGGAGGATGATATCCCAGATCAAAGTCACATTATATGCTAAGGAAACAATGCTAACCAAATAATAAGTGACATAAAAGGCAATAATAAATATTAAGACTTAATTATAATAGTAGTGGTAATTCATTGGAGGATATTAAGGCAGAAAGTGATAAAATTACATTTGCATTTCAGAAAGATTATGTCAATGACCTATACCAAGGTAAACTTAAATATAGGGGGCTGCTTGCTAAGACTGCCCACAGAGAAATAAAATTAGAAATGTGAGGAAACATACAGTGATAAGTGAGACTAGAGAAGTATAAAGAAACTTCAAACCATATTTAAAAGGATATGTATATTAAACTGCAGAATATTAATTTAATACTATGGGCATAGGCAAGTTATTTAAAGATTTTAAACTACAGAATGACATGATCGGAATTTGGTTTTAACAGATAACTTCAACTGCAGTATAGATAATGGATTAAGAAAAGAATAGAAACAAATAAAAGGAAATGAGTTAAACTGTTATAGAAGTCCAAGTGAAAGATGGTGGTTTAGACTGGAGAGATAGCAATAGGGATACAGAGAAATGGATGGCTTTATGCAATTGGTACTAGCATTCTACTGAACAAGGCCTTTAGCTACCAAGTAAAGCCAACTGTAGTCGCATTCTCACTTAAGAACAATCATTCACTTTATCTGTACCTGTCTCACTCCGGTGCCTTTGAAACTAGTGAAACCCAGTTAAAGAATGGGGGAAAAGTCTAAAATATTTCACAAACTGGATAATTCCTTTGTGATTAATCAAGAGTTTGCTGTACAATAATTCATTTTATACTGTGAAAAAAATCAGTTGTTTTCTCTTTTTTTGGTTAACTAGGCTCTGCCTAATCTTAACATAGAAACTAAATCTTCATAAACAAAGTTATCACTCAGAAGCAATGAAATAATTTTATTATACCTGCTTTTTGGCATTTTCTGATATTTCATGATAAAAGCCCAGATCTGAAGATATAAATTGCTTATCAGGCTTTATCTCTCCCTCTGCATAGGTTATTCTAACAACCAGTATGAACCAAACTGCCCATTTGGTCCAGTGGAAATGACATCATTCTAGGAACTAGCACACAGGGAGGTGAGCCTCAGCTTTCTCACTAACTACGTCTGTCAACTTGTGAAAGTCAGTTAACTTCCCTGGGTCTCAGCTCAAAGTTCCTTTTAGGAGTAACAGTTTATCATTATACATACATATAATTTCACATTATGCCTGAGAGACTGGTATATTATACTAATTTTCCTAAGTGCTCATCTCGTCCCCACTTATTTTGAGAAAAAAATAATGAAAATGCTTTCTATCTTCACATAGTTTTACTCTTTTGCATTTCTCATTCCTTTGAAATACATACCAACTGCTCAGCTACAATCTTCATTCTTTACTGTTGAGTATACCTTTTATTATTATTATTATTAATTGCCCATGAACTTGGTACTGATTAGACAAAAATAACTGTCGTAGCCGACATGGAATACAAGCCGCTTTAGAAAAATATTCATATGGTGCTATCCCTGTGATAATACATCATAGCGATGAACTAAGGTGTAGGAACTACCTATGTTTGATTCCTTAGAATGGTTATGTGCCCAAAATAGGTGCCTAGAGGAGGTTCATTGGACCCAGTGGCCTTTATTCTGTAGCTTCATGAACTCTTTACATTGAAAGTATGTTTGTTTCATCTATTCATAGGTTTTAAGTATTGTATTATTGAAGAAGAAAAGTACTAAAAGCAGATATCTTCAATCCCTTTAGTCATCTTACTTTCTCACAAAAACAAGGATGGCAATTAAGTTTCAACTATCCTGACAGCTGAGAGTGGCTGCTTACAGGACATGTGGGGAAGAATCCTGAGGCCACATCTGCACTTGGCAGGAAAAAGTGCCAAGATCTGTGAAATGCCATCTGTACTCTCAAGGGTAGGAGACATGGCATTGGTGTCAGATTTTGCCATTATTAGGATAGACTATACTTTGGAAATGAGTCATAATGGAAAGAAACTTTAGACAAAGTCAAATTGACTTTGTCTCTGATAGTTATGCAATTTAGAATAAGAATACTAAAGACAGTTTAAGGATTTCATCTATGGGACACTGTCACTATTTAATGAGCATCTATTAATGGTCAGGCCACCGTTGACATGTTCAGTATCTAGAAGAGACATGGTCTCTTCTTTTAAGGAGCTTGCAGTCCAGTGGGGAGATACAGCGACAAAGTCTTAGAATTAAGAATGACACAGTGGATCTAATTTACATTGGCTCTTCAGATAGGTCCTCTCCACAGAGATGGTAATTCGATGAAATAGGGACAGAGCAATGGAAGTAAAGAGAAACAAATAATTATTCATTCTTGCATCTAATGTTCTACCTTCCACTGTATTAAAGATTTCAAAGTGGAAGTAAAATATATATACAATTGAAAAATATAAACAAACATGCTATTGTCAGAAATATTATAAAATCCTATACTAAATATTAGAAATTATCTTCTAATAACTTAAAATACATCATAGATTTTTTTATTTATCTTTACAAAGGACATGTACAATAAATATGTAGTTAGCAGTAAGTCACGATTTTGTAGATGAAGAGGCTGAATTGGTTTTCTATAGCCATCAAGTCACTTTCAAAAACAGTGAAACTAAATCTGTCTAATGCCTTTCTTCTAGACTGTCTTAATTATTTGTTGTATTAAAAATGAATTATGGTAGTTGTTTCACAATTATGTGAAACTGTGTAGTTACACCACACAGCAAAGAAGAAAAAAAAAATTTACAATAGTATCCCTGTTAAACAAAGAATTGAATAACATTTTCCGTAAGTTGACATTCGTAATTTTGGTGGCGTTGTTAAATAAAACTTCTGGCTTGCCAGTTATTGTCTGAGAAAATTTTATACCTCAAGAGTATATTAGGAACTTTGGAAAATGTAGTAATTGTCTCATGGCTTTAAAAATCACCATATTAGCAATAATAAGCTTATTTTTCCTTTCACCTAACTGAAACATCAGTGCCTTTCTTTAATAACTACAAAACAATGATGTGCTGTCACTAAATTCTCAGCCAGTAAAGCTGAATTAATTATATTCACCTACATGAATATAATTTGATTTGGGGGTTCTTCATACAAATCAGTAAAACACAACCAGCCAGGGAGAAGGGAGCAGGTGCTTTTGGCACTAAGTGGAAAACAAATATATTGATACAAAGAGGAAAGGATGTTGTAAACAAGAAACTAAAAGCCCAGGAGTATTAGTCTAATTTAAAATTCAGAAGATAACTCTTTTTTTCTTTTATTTATTTGTTTGTTTGTTTGTTTATTTGTTTGTTTGTTTTGACTAAGCAAAAAAAGAGATAAATACACACAAAACTCTGACAGAAACAAGGAACCAGTGTGCATTTGCATGAGCCAATAAACAAGAAGAAGAGGCTGGAAGGGTCTGGGGCCTGAGGGCTGGCGAGGGAGCAGGCAGTGCAGCCCCAGGAGACCGGAACTTGTGAAGGGCCTTGACATCTCAAGTGAAGAGCCTGCGTGTGCTGCTTTGAGAGCCACTTCAGAGTCTGAAGCACAGTAACATGATTGAAAACAACAAAGGGAGATTATCTAGGCAACAGATTTTACAATTTACTGAGACAGGGAGACTAGTGAGTAGAAACGTAAATTACAAGTGAAAATTTTGTTCTGTAACTTCTACAGTGAAAACAGCCAGTAATAGGCAGTCTCCATCACCACAGTCAAAGAGCTCATTCTGAGAAGAATTTAGAATTGGAAATAGATGGGTAATAAAATCCCAATACCAAGAATGAGGTACATGGTGATAACAAAACTACCAACTACCTCAAGACCTACCATTCTCACACAAACAGACCAAAGAAACAAATATTACAGCCTCTCCATGGGTCTTAAACATCTTTAATTAAATTCCACTTCATATCAAATACTGTTATAAGAAGACCTCAAAATATTATCACTGATAAAGTTGTTCTAATGACCTGTCCTTGCTTGTGTTTGCTCTCTTTCCCCTTCATAGAATTTTACTAAGGATTTACTAAGAAAAACACTTGCTGAGTGAGACTTCTGAAATAGGTTTGCTATATACTACGGGGTTCCTTTTGGACCCAGTGGCCTTTATTTTATAGGCTCATAGGCTTTCTGTATTTAAAATGTATTATGCTGAGTGAAATAAGTCAGACGGAGAAAGATAAATACCATATGATTTCACTTACATGCAAAATCTAAGGAACAAAAAGAACAAACTAATCAAAAACAGACTCACAAATATAGAGGACCATCTGGTGATGGACAGAGGGGAGGGGTCTTGGGGGAATAGGATAATGGGATGAAGGGTTAAAGAAGCACAAATTAGTAGTTGATAGATAGTCACGGTGATGGGGAGCATGGTAGAGGGAATGCAGTTAGCATTAATGTAATAGCTACATGGAGAGCCGAAGGAGAGAAAGAGTAATTAGGGGGATCGATTTATAAGCTATATAAATGTCTAACCGATGTACTATATACTTGAAACTAATAAATCAAATTTAAAAAATCATATGATCATATCGATAGATGCAGAAAAAGCACTTGATGAGATACAGCATTGATTTATGATTAAAACATTTAATAAAATGAGTATAGAAAAAACATAAAGTGTGTTTGCCTCATCTCCAAGGACTTTAAGTTTTTTAAGCATTGGGTCCATCTTTTCAATTTCTCTTTCTACTCCTTACTATGTCGAACATGATGGCTTTCTCTCAATAGTGACTGACAACAAGTTGCTGACTCCCATAAAATGGCAATAAACTTTGAAGCACCTTGTTTGCTCCAATACTCAAATGCAGTTATAATAGATTGATTACATCTTCCAACTGCATTTGCCTTCAGGCAAGGAAATTGGTACTGTGGTAACCTGTATAGTCTCCTGAAATCACTTCACATTTATTTACTAAGCACAGTATTTACTAGTTCACCATGAAGCTTATAAATTCAACTTACAGATACTTCAAGGAAAGGGCAGGGCTTTGCTATAATCACACTGCTGTTGTCACATTTTCTAATATATATATACACACACATATATGTATGTATGTATGTGTGTGTATATATATAATGTTATATATATATATATATATATATATATATGTATGTATGTGTGTGTATATATATAATGTTAGGCTGAATAGTGGTCCCCCCGCAAAATACCATGTACTAATCCTTAGAACCTATCAATGTTACCAAAAGGGACTTTGCAGTTTTGATTAAATTAAGAATTTTGAGCTGAGAAGATTATCCTGGATTATTTGGTTAGGACCTAAATGTAATCACAAATGTCCTTATAAGAGGGAGGTAGAAGAAGTTTTGACTACAGAAAAGAATTCAATAGAATGGCAGAAGCAGACAGAAATTGGAAGATAGACAGGAGAAAGAAGCCATGAGCCATAGAACACAAGTAATGTAGTTTTAGAAGCTAAAACGGCTAGGGCCATATCATCCTCTAGAATCTCCAGAAGGAACCAGCTCTGCCAACACCTTGATTTTAGTCCTGCAAAACTCATTTCGGATTTCTAACCTCTGGAATAGTAAGAGAATAAATATGTGTTGAAGTCACTAAGTTTTTGGTAATTTATTACTGCAGCAATAGGAAGCAAATACATTTATAACTTTTGTTTCTTCACACCAATTAATACACTGTTTTGTGTTAGATTTTCAGCTTCTTGTAGGAGCACATCTTGTATTTCTTTGTGTGGCTTTCTGCTGTGTAAATAATTTACAGCTTTCACACTGCTAATGTTGGCACACCTGTTTTAGTCACATATATTATTATGAAGCACATTATAGCACACGATTCATACACACACAAATGAAATGATTGAGTAAAAAAATCATCTACAGCAATTTTTCTCCTCATGTTGTTCTATTATACTGCATATCAGAATCACCTGGGGTAACTGTAAAATTCAGATTCCTGGGCCTACACACTCCAGAAATTCTGAATCGTCTCTTTCAGGTGAGGCCCTAAAATCTTCATTTTTAACAAACTTACCAATCAAATCATATATACATTAAAATTGAAAAGCTACTGGCCTAAAATCATCTGAAGAAATTTTTGCTCATTCAGTTCTACTGCAAGCAAACCTCAAGTATGGAAAGAAATATTTATCAAAAGCATATACCCTCATTCCTTAAATCTATTTCAACATCAGAATCTTCAATGAAGATACATTCAACAAGCCATTACTATTTTTAACTCTAACAACTAATCTTTCTTTCCCCTGCACAATAAACAATAAACAACAGATGAGTCAGATTCAATGTTTAGAAACCAGTAAAAGTTGTTTAATCCTGTCACAGCCCACAGATAAAACAGTAGTATTGAATCTTTCTCTGAGATAGAGTACCTCTTTTGCAGTAAACTGAATTGCAGTTTTGTTTTTTTTTTTAAAGACAATAAATTTAGAGAATTTTCTTATTAAACTATTTGTTCTATGCCTGGTCAAATTCCTTCAGCACGACTGACAGCCAAGTCCATCTATTTGTAAATATAGGAGCTCAGTGCTCAGTTGGATTCAGTTTCAATTTGGTTTGGCCCATCTGTCCTTTTAATCCCTGATTCCCAACCTGCTGACCTCACTTTTATACATACCATCTTCCCCTCCAAATCAACACCAACCAGTTCAAACATACCAGCCTCCCTGCATCACTCCTCTCTCCTGTATCTTTCAATGATGCAGGCAGTTACTACCCAGGGGCAAAACTCAGAATTAATTTGTTCATTCACTCATTGAACAAATATGTATTGAGTATCTACTCTATGCCAGGCCTCCTTCCAGGTGCTGGAGATGTAGAAGTGAACCAAATAGATAGATATCTGTACCACAGGAAGCATATATTCTGGCAGGAAAGATAGGTAAATACAAGCAATACAAATAAACAATGCAAATAATACAATAAAAAATAATAAAAATACAAATAAATATAAATAATATATAATATGATAAATAATAATAAGTATTCAACTTAAAAAGTACACCAAAAGGAGTTTAAAAATATCTGAAGGCCAGGGAGAACCTCAGTAAGAAAGAAGGTGATATTTGAGTAAAAGCATAAAACAAGTAAGGTTGTGAGCCATATGGACCTAGATTTTGGGAGTGTATGCTTTCCAGGAATGACTACTTATCAATGTCCTGAAAATCATTGTTTCTGTCCTCAAGCCTCTTCACTCAACTCTGCCTTTAAAGAAATTACCAAATATTCCAGTCACCAAGAAATCACATAGAAAAGTCCAGTACAAAAGAACATTATCTGAGGCAGGGGAAAAATGGCGTAGATGACAGAGGCTCTTTTCATCCCTCTGGCGACCAAATCAAAGTTGTAATGGAAACAAAGAGTAGCAGCAAGAAAAAATTGCCTGGGATCTAGATGAACAAGCCATAAAACTGCAGAGAAATCCAAGAAAGCACCCTGCAATGGCAGAAGGTTGGACAGGGCAAGGAGGCAGGGCTGCCCAGTCCTGAGCGGCTGAGTGAGATGAAGGCTGCAGCAGCAGCAGCAGACGCCTCTTAAAGGGGCTGCATCCGCAAGCGGATTTTCACGGTGACAAACCTGCTCGCTCTGAGCACCAGCACCAGTTCAGCTGCTCAGGGGGCACCAGGGACTTCCAGGGAGACATTGTCAGAGTGAAGGCCAAAGAAAGATTCACTCAGTACAGAAGTGCTGGCAGTATCCATTGCTCCCCATTGAGCCCTCCCCTCTACCAGTGCTCCCTACGCAGCTCTGCCATAGCTGTGACGTCATCAAACTGGATAACAAAGGTCGCTCGACTCAGAGGATTCCCTGAAACCTTGCCTACCCCAAATTGAGCCCCACCCAAGCCACTTCCAGGTGTATCCTCAGCAAGTCGGGTTCTCCTTGCTGAGACTCACACTGGTGGAGGCAGCTGGCCTCGGTTTCTGGTGTGGCCTTTTGAGGCAACTATAAGCACAGAATCTGTGGATTGCTTGCTGAATCTTAACAGGCGGCCCCTGAAGAGTAGAGGCTTGGGCTAAGTTTGGCCTGCAGCTGAACCCCTCTCAGGACTGTGCCACTGGATACCTACTTCACAAATCCACTAATAAGACTGGGAGACTTAGAGCTTGCTTAGTACATAGAAACAGACACAGAAAGGCAGCCAAAATGGGAAGACAAAGAAGCAGAAACCATATGAGAGAACAGAACAGAGATCCAGATATAATGGAGTCAAGTAATCTAACAGATACAGAGTTCAAAACACTGGTTATAAAGATGCTCAGTGAGATTTTGGGACATGTAGATAAATTCAGCAAGAACTTCAACAAAGAGATAAAAAACATAAAAATGGAAATAGAAATTATAAAAAAGAACCAGTCTGAAATGGAGAACACATTATCTGAGATGAGAAGTATATTAAATGGAATAAATATAGGAATAAACAAAGTGGAATATAGGAATAAACAAATAAATAAATATAGGAATAAAGAAGAGGATTGCATGCCCTATGTAGAGGACAAAAAAGCCAATCAGGACACTCAATCAGAATGGCAAGAAAAAAGATGCCAAGACTATAAAAATAATTTAAGGAGGATATGGACCACTATTAAGGCTCCAAATATTCATCTGATCGGTGTAACTGAAGAAAATCAAGATGTTGAACAGCTGTTTGAAGAAATAATGATGGAAAACAACTCTAACGTGATGAAGGAAATGGACATAAAACCCCAGGAAGCTCAGAGAATTCCAAAAATCAGAGATCCAAAGAGGCCTACACCAAGGCACATCATAATTAAAATGCCAAAGGTTAAATACAAAGTAAGAATATTAAAAGCAGCAAGAGAAAAACAAATAATTACATAGAAGAGAACACTCATATGACTGGCAGCTGATTTCTCAAAAGAAACTATGCAGGACAGAAGGGCTTGGCGCAAAATATTCGACAGGATGAAGACCCAGGATCTGCATCGAGAATAATTTATCCAGCAAAGCTATCATTTAGAGTTGAAGGAGAGATAAAGAGTTTCCCAGACAAAAATAAGCTAAAGGAATTTATCATCACCAAGCCAGCATTACAGGAAATGTTGGAGGGACTTCTTTAAGAAGAAAAAACGTGTATCAAAAACAGGAATAAGGAATGGTAACAACTACATTCCTATCAGTAAGTCCCTTAAATGGAAAAGAATTAAGTGCTCCAACAAAAAGATAAAGTGGCTGAAAGGGTAAGAAAACAAGACCCCTACATATGAAAAGGAAGGGGATGGAAAAAGATATTGCTTTGATGAACCTAGACGGCATTTAAGTCAGACAGAGAATGATAAACACTATACGATTTCACTTATATGCAGAATTTAAGGAGTAAAAAGAAAAAACTAATCAAAAACAGACTCACAAATACAGTGGACAATTTGGTGATGGACAGAGGGGAGAGGGGTTGGGAGCTGGGAGAATGGGGTGAAGGGTTAAAGAAGTACAAATTAGTAGCTGATGGATGGTCACGGGGATGGGGAGCACAGCATAGGGAATGCAATTAGCATTAATACGTTGGATAGGTGGAGGGTCAGGGAAGGAGGGAGGGAGCAATTGGGAGTATCATTTTACTAACTATATAGATGTCTAACCAATGTACTGTATACATGAAACTAATTAAAATTTAAAAAAAAATAAAAAAATAATCTCAGTGACTCAATAAATGTCTATTTCTTGCTCATGCTAAAAAAAAAAAAGAACATTATCACATTATCCATGTACTCCCAACAGATTAAATAATCGTGATATTTTTTCCACATTGTCTTCAGATATTTTTTAACTATGTAAAATATTACAATTCCCTGGAGGCAATACGCCCCTTTCTTCCCATTCACTTCCCTCCCTAGAATTAATCGCAGCCATGAAGTTCTGGCTTCAGTATATTTCCAATTCATGTTATATTTTTTCTTCAGTTTTACTAGGTATTATCAGTTTCTCTTCAAAAGAGTTGTACCAATTTACATTCTACTAGCAATATATGACCTTCCTGCATCTGCACATCCTCAAGAATTTTGTATTTTGAAATGTTTGTTAATCAATGAGTATGAAATGGTGCCCCGGTGTTATTATAATTTGCATCTGCCTGATAATGGTGATGTCTAGCATCATTTCAGATGTTTATGGGCTTATATTTTCTTCTTCTGCAAACTGCCCTGTTCCTTTGCCTAGTCTTCCATTGGGTTGTTTACCTTTTTTTCCTCATGATTTGTAGTAATCCTTTGTATATTCTGGCAGTAATCACTTTCCAGCGTATGATTTGCAAAAATCTCCCAGTCTCTGCGTGTACATTATGTTCCTGATCAAATAGAATTTTTTACTTTGACTGTAGTCAAATATCAAATGTTCTCTTTAGGGGTTGTGCTTTCTGGGTCTCTTTAAAGAAATCTTTTACTGCCCTGAAGGTGAAAAGATACTTTTCTTATACTTTCTTTAAAATTTTTTAAACTTCTGCTGTTCCACGTCAGAGCTTTAACTCCTGTGAATGTATTTGTGTGAATGATGTAAAATTACGATCTCATTTTACTTTTTTCTTTGTGGATAATCAATTAACACAGTATACTTGTTGAAGAGCCTTGCCTTTCCCCGTCATTTATAATGCTTCTCTGCAGATACAGCACTAAGTTCTCATATCTACTTGGCTCTCCGTTGTATTCTCTTGGTCAATATGTCATTGTGTGAATAGCACATTCTGTAGTCACTAAAACTAAGTAAAAATGTGAGGTTTAATGGTACTTTATTTTTTTAAATGTCCTTAATATTATGCATGAGACTTAGGATCATTTTCCACACTTACACACAAAATTCAGTTGGGGATTTTGCTAAAACTGCCCTGGATTTGCATATCAATTTGACATTCGAGCATTAGATCTTAACATCCATGTCCATAGAATATCTTCGATTATTTTAGTCTTTACCCCACTTCCAAGTTTTACTGTTTCCTTCGTATAAGCCTTGCACATCTATTTGATTTACTTCTAGATACCTTACAGTTTATTGTTACACTGAATGGGATTTTAAAAACCATATTTCTAATCTATTATTTCTGATATCAGTCACTTATTAATTTTTACGAAGTGACTTTGAAAAAAGCCAACTTTCAAAATTAATTCTAATAGTTTTTCTGTGTATGTGTTGGCTTGTCTCAGTCAGGATTTCTAGAACAATGCCAAATAGAAGCCGTGAAAGAAGACATCCTTATCTTTTTTATTTTTTTCACTTTATTTGGAATGCTTCTACTGTTTCACTACCAACTATAATTCTTGCTGTGAGATAAGGAAGTTTCCTTCTATTCTTCGTTGTCAAGAATTGTATCTCAAATAACGTTAGACTTTTCTAATGCTTTCATCATGTCTATTCAGATTTCTGTGTTCTGCTAAGATAATGAATTATAGTATTACATTTTCTAGTGTTAAATTGTTTACTTTCCTGTGGGATTGGGGCTGGGGAATGGGGGGAACACAATCTACTTAGACATGTCGAGAAGTTTTTCTTTTTTGTTTAATTTAAGACTTAACAACAAAGTCTAGTAAACATCTGTCACCATACAAAGTTATTATGATAACGCTATTTTCTCTATGTTGTACACTACAGTCCCACGACCTTTTGTTTTTATAATAAAGGGTTGTACCTCTTATTCCTCTTCACTCATTTACCCATCTCCCCCTCCCCTCTCCTGGAATGTATTCAGCCCCATTAGTTTGTTCTCCGTATCTATAAATTTGTGTCTTTTTTGTTTTATTCGCTCTAGGTTAAATTTTCTTCTTCCTGGGGTATATCCTGTAGTCATTCTTTGCACAGTGGTCTGTAAACAGAAAACTCTCCCAGTCCTTCTTTGCCTGAAAGTGCATATATTTTGGTTTCAATCGTAATTAATTAATGAGAATATGAAAGCCTCGATAAGCCATTACTTTAATTTTCTCTCAACGTTTTGAAATCACGTGTTAACACCATCTAGGGGACTGTGTTTTCACTAATGAGAACGGAGTATTTTTCCGTCCTTTCTTTCCGGTTGCTTTTTTAAAACATAATTTTAAATTTTCAGAAAGAAGCAGAAATAATAGTATAATGAACTCCTATATAAGTATCTCCTAGATTCAATAATTATCAAGAATTTGCTTCATCTATACCTTTTTCTTTGCTAAAGTGTTTTAAAGGAAATCACAGACATTATGTCATTTCACTCATACCATATATATCTTGAAAGCTATAGATATATTTTATGTAACCACGATGTCATTATACATCTTAAAAAATGATCTCCAGCTGCTCTTAAGTTTTTTTGTTTTGTTTTGTTTTGCTTTTGTTTTTGTTTTTGTTTTTGTTTTTGTTTTTGTTTTTTTGAGTTTAGTGTTTCTTAGTTTTACCACGATTTATCCTATGTGTCTTTGTTTTTACTTATCCTGCTCAGGTCATTCTTCATCTCCCCTCTATCTCATCACACGATTCCAAGTCCAATCTATCATCAAGCCCTTTTAATTTTGCCTCTTTAATAGTTTTTAATCCATCACTTCTATTCATATCCACTGCCATCCAAGTCAAGTGATCCCATCTTTGTCACCTGAATTAATGTGATAACTTCATAACTTTTCGTTTCCATTCCTTCCCTTCTACATCCAATCTTCACAATGTAGCCAGATGTTTTTTTTTTGGTTTTTTTTTTAGAATGCATATTTGATGACAAGACTTCAATCTTAAAACCTTCATTTTCTTTGAAGAAAAAGGCCTAGGTCTGGGTGGTCAGTCTCTAATCAGCTACGCATAAACTGTTCAGTTAATCTTAGTTTCTCTAACCTGTACCATTCCCCACACCCCTCGCCACTTCCTAATTAACTTTTGGTAAGCCTTCAAATTTCCCATCCCTTCTTCAGGGAAACCATCCTTAGAATACAAATCTAGATCAAAGTTTTATCTCATTCTCTTTTTGTAAGTTCTCAGAGAGAACACTTGGCACAATAACAACTTTGCACCTTCCTTTTTTTGGTAGATTATTTGATTACGCCCATCTCCCTAGGAAACTAAGCTCCTCATTGTATCCTCTAAAAGAGGAATGGCACAGAGCAGGAACTCACATTAATGTTGGCTGAATGAATGAATAAATGTCCATGCATTCCTTCTCTGTGCTTTCACTCCAATCTGTAAATGCCTATCTTAGAGTCCTTGTCACACTTGACATTATTAATAGTTTCCCATTCAATCTCCCCAAATAGATTATAAACCCCTGGGGGGGGGGGTCAGAACTTGTGTTTAATTAGCTTTCATATCTCCAGCAACTGGCTTAGTGACTATATGAAATATGTATTTAATTATAAAATAAGAAATTAGAATAGGGATCCTAGGTTTGATTGGCTCCCAGGTACATGGAACTGAGTTGATCGTTCTTCTTAATATATGCATTTATTCTTCATTCCCATTTCACTTATCTGAGCACCTGCTATGCCCCAGATGCTGATTTAGCCACAAGGTATAGAACAAAACAGACTAAATTTTGGCCCATATTGAGCTTATGCTATATCACGCTTTCATCAGTTATCTCTGAAAGTTTCTTCTTCTGTTTTCTGATTTATTTTTATTCTTGCTTTCCCCCTTCATTTCCTATCTCCTAATCATTCCTCTCTGCTTGGTAACTATTCTTGTGTACTTTCCATTCACGCACCATACCCGTTTTTACATGTAAGTGTATCCAGGAAAATGTGTAGTTTTTAGTGTACTTAATTTAGTGTAGTAATTAGTGTACTTAGTTTTTTATAAATGGCATTAAGTTATAATCTCATTCTCTTTTTTACTTTCACTGTTTGTTCATTCAGTTAATTTTGAGATCTATCCACATCTCTAAATTTAAAATCTAGTTAATTGTTTTTGAGCAATCCATAGTATACTATTCTATAAATATACCAAGGTGTCTATTTCCCTCAAAAAGGACTCTTAGCATACTCTTTCGGCTTCCCAAATTCTCCCACATCAATGCAATAAGCAGCCTAGTGCATGTCTCCATGTGCATTAACTTGATAGTTTCTCTCTGGCACATGCTCAAAACTGCCAGAACATCAGGATTAGCATACACAATTTTCCCAAGAAATACAAGCTGTTCTCTGAAATGGACACATCATCTTATGCTCCTACCAATAGTGGAGAGGGCTCTCTTCGTCTTCCCATCATCGCCAGCCTTTGATATTATCTGATTTTCACATTTTTGAAAATCTGATTGTTGTAAGGTATTATTACTTTAGTGCATATTTATCTGATAACTAGTGAGACTGGGTCTCCATATGCACATGAGCGATCTAAAGCCAGATTTCTACTTTGTGTCCACGTATATTATTCTGTGACTCAGTTGTTTCCTCTGTAAGGTAGGGATGATAATAATAATTCTATTGTGAGAAATTAAATTGTTAAAAATTAAGCATCAAGAAAATACCTAGTGCTAATAAATGTACGCAATTTTTATTATTCATTACGCTTATTTACTAGCATCTTCATTTCATTCTCTTCTTTAAATTGCCCGTTTATATCCTTTAACAATTTTTCTTCCATATATCCTATATAGTCCTTTTTGGTTTACATGAGCTTTTTGTATATTTTGGATATCAATCCCCTGCAAATGTTTTAAAATGAATAAGTGAGTGAGTGATCAGAGATTAAACATGACAGTTTTCTCTTACAAAACTCCAGCTGTTTGCTCTTTCTGCTCAGTGCCTTGCTGGGTCATTTTTGTGAACATAATGTTGAATTTCAATGTATTTTTTATCTGGTCAATAAATTTTAAATAAAAGTTAATTTATATTCCATTTTTCTAAGTCAACAATATGCAAGTCCACAATTGTAGGGAGGAAAATACTAGCTCCACAGTGGAAATATTAAACAATTCTATTTGTGGTTCTTAATGGAAATTTTTTTAAAAACGGAAAATCTTAAAAACTATAAAATAGAGCTCCAATAAACATTACATAAGAATTAGTGTTTAAAGAAAATGTATGTGGAGAACTCTAAGGTTTGTAACCATTTTCCTAGCAACTAAAAACACACAAATTGATAACAAACTTCTCAGCTCAGATCTACATAGGAAGTCTATTATTTCCATATCATATTTTTAAGGAGAGATTCAAAAGTATCAGAAAAGAATAAGTAATTGAAAAATTGAAATTTATATGAAAATGTGGGGTGGGGGTGGGAATCACAGCTAAATAAATGGAAATAATGACCAGTCACCACCATTTCCACTGCCTCCTGGATAGCTTTCCAATACCTGATGCTGTGATACAATTTTTATTTTTAATGGAAAGGTTAGGTTACTTAAATAAGAATTCACATATTTATAGAGGAAGTATCCTGCTGAAAATAACTTGTTTCTATATTCTAAGTAGGGAAAATAGACACGATTAAGAAAAAGTTGGCCAAATCTCTTCTTTTCCAATGAATTCTAAGTTAACAGATTCATTCAGTTTATGGTTAATGAACATCTATTGGATCCTGGAATCACAATTATGAGCAAAAACTCACAACATTCCTAAGGGTTATGACATAGCAAGAAGGACAAATGTTAATTTTAGACTCACACAAAGGTGAAATTATTCTGAAGGAGAAGATCATGGTCAATGTTACTATGAGAGTCTATAATGAAAGAATCTGACCTAGTCTGAAAGATCAGAAAAAGCTTCCCTGTGCCAACACCTGTTAGGGAGAGGATCAGTTAAGCTGGTAAAGGGAACGGAATGTTCAAAACTCTATGGTGTAAGAGAATGTAGTAAATCTATAACTATGGCTGGGATGAAAGTTATAAAAGATGTACAACATAAAACTGGGAGAAAAGAGAGGTATATAGAATGCACCTTACTATTTGGCTATCCTAAGTGTTTATTCTTTAAGTATAATGGAGAGCTATTGATGGGCTTTAAGAAGGTAGGCTCCAATGTACAGAATGAATTGGAGGAGTAGCAAGAATGGAAACCAATTATAAAAATGTTTCCATAGTCCAAGTGAGAGATAGCGGCAACTTAAACGGAGGCGGTAGTGATGGTGATGAAAAGAGGTGCAGGGACTCCAGAGATATTGGAAAGGTAAAATCAATAGGCGGAGATAGGAAAGGATAGATGCAACAAAAGCTTCTTTCATAATTTCTCCAAGACTCTTTCTAGGCATTATCCTGCTTTCTCTATTATGGCTGCCAGTCAGTCACATTTATGCAGGTTAAAAAGAAACTACACTCTTGCAACTGTTTGGACATTCAGGTAGAATTTTTCATTCATCCATTAAAGAAATAGTTTCAGCACAATAAAGAAATAAAGAACAATAAAGAACAGTTTTAGTTGTAGATATTCTGTAATCTACACTTCTGTAATATGGCAGAACTAATTTTCCTGGCAAACGTATGATCCTATTCAACCCTGTGGGACGTAACTTATTTTCATTGCTGTTAACCTTGCTTGCTTCTTCAGCACATCTGATTATCCCACATAGGATGCTTACTTCCTATGTGGGCTTCGGTCTTTACTGATTTGTTCCAGTTTATAAAATATTTTATCTGCAAAAACCTCTAAAGAAATTTGGAAAATTTCTAACCTTTTCTCTGGATCTTCTATTAATTGAACGAGGTGTGTATGACAGAAATACAAATATGTTCAAAGGTTTTGCTACAATTTTTTCTTTAAGTTCACAGTCAATTGTATGTAAATGACTAGTTCTACTTGGCTAGGTTTGGATTCTTTTACTATAGACTCATGGTAACATACACCATGATCCTGCCCTTAAGAGTAATTTCACCTTTGTATGATCTTAAAATTAACATTTATCCCTTTTGTTAAGCCATAACCATCCAGGATATTGTGAGTTTTTGCCATGTTCTCTGCCAACTGGACTATCTGACTTACTTGTTAACATCCATTTGTATATTCTGAAAACACATCCAATTTTAATTTTTGGAATTTATCTATACTCCCATTTTCTATCAAACCTCAATTCTCATGAGCAATTCCAATAATGGGGTTTGGTACCTGGAAAATTCAAACCTAGACAGGAAGAATTAACCATATCAACCATCTGCTGGATTTCTGGGCCCATTTATCAGCACAGGCAGGTACTGCTTAAAAACACAGACTTTGGTATCAAACTGATGCTCTACCACTTACCAGCTATATTATCCAAAGCAAGTTATTTAACCTATGTAAACTTTGGTTTCCTATTTTAAAAAAAGATTATATATAAAATATATTGCACTGTATATTACATTATGTAGTATAAAATGTGTTGGGATAGAATATATATATAAAGTGTGTGGCACAGAGGATTTGTAGAAGCTGTCATCACCACCACTGTCATCATTGTTATGTTTTTTGCTTTCCTCCAGAAACAGCCATCCACCAAAGAAGAAGGGATATTTAAGAGGAAAAGGTTATGTCAATGATCTTCTGTCTCCTCATATATTGAAAGATGCAAAATTGAATAAGTCATATAGCAATTAACAATACATTTAAAGAACTGGGTAAGTTTAGCAAGTATATGCGAAGAAGAAGGCATAAAGTGATATTTGCACATGTGTTTGTTGAGTAGGTAAAATGAAGGAGTAAGGTATAGCTCCAAAGAAAAAAGTACATGGAGTATGGAAATTGGTATATACTGCCAATTAAAGAAGAAAGATGATAGCACAGTCTTGAATCTAATATTTCTATTTTTTATTACCTTTTACATTGTATTAAAAAGAAGCATATTCTAGTTTATAAGTAACAACTGCGCAGAGAAATGCATGATAGCTAGTCCCATTTTACAGATGAGGCAAGTAAGGCTCAAAGAAGTGACTCATTCATAACCATACATCTAGGAAATAACAGGTTAAGACTTATACCAGGTTTTCTCACTTCAAAGATCATGCTCTTTTTCTTTTTACAATAAAGTTGATCACACAGCTTGACCTTCTTTTACCAGAGCTACATGTGCAATCAGTTACAGATAAAATAATCATTCTCGCAGTAAACAGATATTGTTAGGCCTCAGTGTAAAGTAAGCAAGGTCTACTGCTCAGGACACAGTAAGGGTATATATTTGTCTACAAACCAAAGCCTGCCGATTACTCTTTTAAGGAAATCCTCTTACTAAAAGTAAAACAGAGGAAAGAAAAAACAAATAATGTTCATATTCATTGTCCCCATGCATCAAACAAAGTCACTAAAAACAACATTGCTGGCGATATTCCTTTCACAACTGCCATAAAATGCTTGAAAATTTCAGAAGCATAAAGAATGCCTATTTGTCTAATAAGGGCAATAAAATAAATAAAGTCAGGCAGATTAGAAATAAAACTATGTATTTTTGTGATGATTGCAGAATATTTGTAGGAACAAATAAATTTCTGATATATATGGTTACTATTTTGAGGAATGAAAAGATATTCAAAGGAAAAAATGGCAAAAATGCATGCTAAACTCAAATTTATGTGTGAGAAGTCATAACTATGGTATAAAATTTATAGTAGAAATGAAACAGGATTACATCATTGACAACTGCTAATATTAATGGACCAGAAGGGACTACATTCCCTGAAGCTAGAAACATGTCAGAGGAGAAAGACATACAATTCAGCTTGAAAAAGCAAAATCCATTAACCATGAAATAAGGAAACAAAAAATCAAACTTTCCATATACCATATCCTACTGGAAAAAATCTATTAGAGAAAAAGACCTCTACCAAACAAAATGTTTTCAACTCAAAACAAATATAAAAATAAATGATTTACAGTCAAGAAAAATTCCAAAAATATACAGTGATATTATTTGGGCCACATAGATCTATGAAAGTACTAACATACTTCTCTGAGTGCATAGATCTCAACAGAATTCATGTTGATTGGAGTGCATTTAAATAAGCATTTTTTTTTTAGTTTAAGAAAGTATCATATTAGCTACCACAAATTTGATATGGTGTTCCAAGTTTTTGTTTCCATTGTGAAATTACTCCAAACAACACTTGATCTGGAAAAGAAGTCCTAGTTCCTCTAATAGAAAGAGTAGGACAAATAAAAGGGATTTGACCCCCATGGTCAGTATATTTAAATTTGGTTAAGATTTATAATGCCTCCTTGAATAATCTTTTAAAAATATTACACATCAAAAAAAAGAGAAAGACGACTTGAATCAGTTAGAGAGTTGTTCACATAATGGGACTCTGAGATGGAAAAGATCAAGGTCATTGTCAGGGATCAAAGTGATTAACTGCTTTAGCAGTGGTCCAAAGTGATGCAGAAGAGGTAGCATAGCATACAAGCATTGAGAATTAATCTGGCAAACAGAGGCTTTCTGTTACTTTTTAATGGGATTAAAGAAGTAAATATCAAGATGAATGACACATACAAACTTTAAAAAGTAGAACTACTTAAAGTACAGATCTTTACTCACACAAAACAGTAAAGCACATATGCTGGCAGCCACTTTAATACGGTCCCCAATGATCTCCACCTGCTGGTATTCATACTCTTGTGTGATTGCTTCCTCCTGAGTGTTAGCTGGACCTGGTAACATGCTATTAATGAGCAGAAAGAATATGGCAAAAGTGGCGGGATGTCAATTCTGACACTGGGATACCAAGTACTGCAATTTCTGTCTTGCATTCTACCTTTCTCTTCTAGCTTGCTCACTCTCATGAATCTAGCTTTCATATTGAGTTGTCCAATGGAGAGGCTCACATGGCAAAGAACTGAGGGCAGCCTCCAGCCAATGCCATTAAGAAACTAAAGCCCTCACTCCAACAGCACGTGAGGAACTGAATCCTGCCAACCACCATGTGAGTCACTTGGAAGTGGCTCTTCCCTTAGTTGAGCCTTGAGATGACTGCAGCCCCTGCCAATACCTTGATGTTAGATAGCCAGAGGACCCAGCTAAACTATGGCCACATTGTCGACCCACAGAAACTGTGAGATATTAAATGTTGTTATTTTAAGCCATTCAGTTTTTGAGATAATGTGTTACATAGTAAAAAAAAATAACATACGACATTCAACAAAAATAAAATCTTAATTAATGGCCTCATCTTTGAACACATATATTACTAATTGTAGAATGGAAAGGTCCTTGTCTTCAGCCAACTTGTATTACTCACTTCCAGGACTTCAGTGTCTTTCACTTAGACTTCTGTTTACTTCCAGTTTTATCCCCTCTGAATTCACCTGTTATGAGCTGGTCCTTCAAAACTTCATATGTTGAAGTCCTAACCCTCAAAATGTGAACTTATTTGGAAATAAGGTCATGTGGGAATTGGTGGACCCCTAACCCAATGTGACTAGTGTCCTTATAAAAAGGGGAAATTTAGACACGGATATTCATGTAGGAAGAAGATTATGTGAGACTGGAATTATGCTGCCACAAAGCCAAGCAACTACCAGAAGCTAAGAGGGAGGCTTGAAACAGATCTTTACCTAGAACTTTCAGAAGTTGTGTTGCCTTGCCGACACTTTGATCTCAGATTTCTAGCCTCCAGAACTTCAAGACAATAAATTTCTGTTGTTTATTCATTTTCTGCTATTTTGTTACAGCAGCCCTAGCTAACTAATACATCATCTTCTACAGGGCTTGCCAAGAGATATCTATTTGAAATATGAATCTCACCATGTCATTACATTCATTAATTTACTCAACAAATATTTACTCAAGACCTCCTATATACTTGACTTTAAGTTAAGTACTAGACATTTAGAAATAAACAAGAAATACAGCTAGCTGCAACATACACTAGCACACTAGCACATAGAGTGCCTTTGCTCTTGAGGAAAGAGGGGACATCTCCAGGCAGAAAAAATTGCAAAATGACACACTCCCTTTAAAGGATGGATTAACACAAAGATAGTCCTCAGAGAGGAACAATTAGAAAAAAGTACAACACATAGGCAGACAGATCCATTGGTTCTACTTGGGTAGAGGAATTATACTTGGAAAGAGGGTGCCAGCTGGATTTCAGCCTGCATTTCCACCCTCTTGGCTGGATGCTTTTGTGAAGGGACAACTTAAACAGCCATTAATGGCAGACTTGAGTAAGTGTCTCTACCTCTCTCCTCTCACAGATCTTTCAAAACTTACAATTCCTTCATAGGTCCCCATAAAATCTTTGTTGAGGATATCTAAGAACCCAGAAACCCATGCTCAAACAGCCCAGACAGTGGCTTGCTGGAGTTGGCTCCTTGGGTCTCAATGTCCACTGAATGACTCATAATAGTAGAGGAAAATCACAGATTCTTCTAGAGGTACCCCAAAACAGACCACCTCAAGCATGAAATTTCTGTTCTGTGTGGCATTTTCTTTGAAAAATAAATGCAAATTTTATACACTACTCCATAATATATTCATTCTTATTTTAATAAAAAAATAATGGCTTTTCCTCTCAAACATCTGAGTAAAAGTGATGTTGTATCAAGACGTGCTATGTTTATCCTATAGCTTCATTCAACTAAAGAATACTTGTCTTGCTTGAGAAGTACTGAAGGCAGACTAGAAGGTACTCTGTGATTTTCCCTCAAAACTATCTTTCAATGTGAAGGGATCAGGATCCCTATGCTGGCCCCAAGCTTTGGAGGATCTCTCTCTTCCTCTTCTCCATCTATGCCTCTCCATAGTGGATGACAAATCCTTGGGGCCAAGCTGGTATGCCCAGTCCAAGTCCATGCATTCTCCCACCCCACCAGACAATGCTCTGGATACCCAAGAACTCAGAATTCCATGCCCAAATAGCCCAGACAATGGTGTTCTGAAGCTGGCTGAGACTGGTTCACAAAAGTCCATTGTTAAACTTTCAAAAATTTGGTAAGCTGGATGCTGAACATGACCATTAAAAATAAATTACATAAACTTAAATTAAATGTTATATTGAAAATGAAGGTAATAAACATTAAAAACCTATCACTTCCTAATTATTTTGTTATTACTTATAAACTTGAAATTATTTACATTTATTGTATATGTATGGTATAAATATTATACAATAGCATGCTACTGTGCATCTCTTCATAAATTTGCATTCAGTTACATTATGTTAAGAGCTTGAAATTGGTCATGGTGAGAGTATTTACATCACAGAAATCATCAAATGCTGTAAGTCAGGACTTGATTTATTGTTTTCTTTATTCTTTAGGCATAAGAAAGTGAAGGGAAAAATATTAATAATGCAGATTAAACTTTAAAATGTGTTATGTCTCTAGCCATCACACATATGCACAAAAAATTGCAGAAACATTTGTCCGATATTCAAAAACTATTATGTAATTTAGCAAAGAAATCACCCATGTCATTGAGGAGCATGTGAAGTTCCACTTTGTTATTTCACTTTTATCTTACTCATCAACATAAACAAAAATCTCAAGCACTATGCATATAGGAACTATTCTCAGAGAGCTAGGTGTTAAATGTTTATACACCACTAAGCCCAAAGTTTACTTCCAGAGCCAGCATTGGCTTCTTCTTTGATCTTTCCTCCCAAGAGTGGACCTGCTACGTGGGGTGTGCACAGCCATGCATCAGGGGTGTTCACCCCAAGTGACTTGCCCCTCATGATGCTTGACCAAACTGGGAGAAGGAAGACAAAAGCACTGCAGCTAGTGAGAGCTCAGGAGTAGGAGCTTGGTTGTGCTTTCACATGTACTCTGACCCAGGTCAGCAAGTATTAGGGGCAGTCCAGATCCATACCACTCTCTCTAATTGTCTTGCATTATGTGTGCCAACTGCACCAGCCTGCTTGCAGTTCACACCCTCTATACCATGTTTTTCTCACTGACAAGCTTTTGCTCATATTGCTTACATGCATTGGATGTCCTTTTATTTCCATCGTCCTACCACCAGAACCCAACCCAGGGCCTGGCACACGGTAGAACTCAAAAGTTTGATTTGAATTAATGAATAAGTGAAATTGGGGGCACCAGTGCTTGGTCCCTTACTATTAGCTACATGGTGTCAGACAAGACATTGAAGCTCCTCAGGCCTCAGTTTCCTCGTAGTGAGGATAAATAAATCTCACCTTGTTGTAAAGATTAAATAAGATATTAAATGCGATAATTATAGTAGCAACATATAGTAAGCACTTACTTGATAGGCACTGTGCTTGCTGCTTCACGTGGACCATTTTAATTTTCTCACACTTTAGAAGATAGGTACTATTATTATGCTATTTTAGAAAGGTGGAAACTGAGGCTTAAAAGGTTTATGCACACATAATAGGACTCAAATAATAGCTCTATATCTACCCCTACAAAAGCAATAATATATTTTGGTCAGTGTTTAACTTGCAATAAATTCCAATAAAACTTATGAAATATTAATAAAGAAGTAGCCTATCTAATCTGGCCATCTGTTTAGTAAATCTTGCTTGTACTGAAAAGCAAATATTAGTGAGTCTAATGTCAACAAATTATGAGAGAAGCAATCAATATAATCAAGAAAAAGTAAATATGATTCTATTGTAAACCTGATTTAGACAGATGAGAATAACAATCACAAGGTAAGTTTCCAATGAAAGCAATACAATATAAATTATCTATTCCACGATATAAACTAGCAAGCAGTTATTAGCTGTTATATAATCTCTTTGTTTCTCAGATTGCTCATCTACAAAATGGAGATAGTAATAGGACCTGTCCCATGAGATGTTAGCAGTAGTATATGTAAAGCACTTGGAGTAATGCCTCTCACATAAGTGATATATATTGGCTGTGATTATTAGCATTATTGTTGAAATTAACTAATGTCTTACAAACTGCATGTTTGTACCTCTAAAAAAATGTTTTATGATAAAATCCTAACCCCCAATATGAGGATATTTGGAGTTGCAACCTTTGGGAAGAAATTAAGTTTATATAAGGTCATGAAAGTGGAGTCCTCATGATGGAATTAGTGCCCTTATAAGAAGAAACTAGCTTGCTAGTGCACTCGTGCTCGCTCGCTCTCTCTCTCTCTCTCTCTCTCTCTCTATCTCTCTCCCTTCTCCCCACCCCGGCCCCATCGTGTGAGATAGAGGAAGAAGGCTGCTGTCTGCAAACCAAGAAGAGGACCCTCACCAGACACCAAATCTGCCAGTACATTGATCTTGGACATGATAGCCTCCAAAACTGTGAGAAACAAATAGTTGTTGTTTAAACCACCTAGGATATGGTATTCTGTTATAGCAGCCTGTACTGACTAAGACATATCTCAAAGCCTAGTTGCTACAATGGCTGAGTTCCAAAACAATGAAAGAAAAAATCTCTACCTGAGGATCATGTCTATAGAACTGTATTACATGTCATTATAATGAAGACAGAAAAATCAATAAATACATTCTAATTCCTATATGTCCAACTTCATCTTTGTCTAATGTTAAGAAAGATGATAGAACTAATTCTTCCTTAGAGGCATTAGCTAAATATACTTATAAAAATATAGATTATTCTCCAATGATGTTCTTTATTTATTGTTTATTTCACTAGTTAATGAACATTTTAAAAAGATCGACTCTTCCATTTCCACATCTCAATCACCTACACTAACCATATTCTCTTCAATATTGCTTTTTGTGGGGAATAGACAGAGTATATTTAAAGATACTATTTTGGGAAGAATATGCCTCAATTTTTAGTAGATACAGGAAGCTTCTCTCGAAAACCTATTCTGTTTCCCCAAGAGTTCAAAACCTTGAAAATTAGTTTGGAGTACACATCTAAAAATAAATAATCAGTTGAGAACTAAAACGAGTCTTTAGCTCTGGTAGGTTTAACCTGTTTTCACTTATACCACACTTCTCAAGTATTTTCCAATCTGATAAAAAGTTATATCCCAGTTTTCTTTAAATTAGATTATTGTATAATGATAATTGTATAATGATACGAATAAGTAAAGAGAATCAAAATATAACAGTAAAACATACTAACAATTTAAGAAGGTAAATGCCAAATATTGGCAAGGATTTCTCTTAACAAATTCAAATTTTATTTCAAATTGTTTCACATTCACAAAAATTTGAGAGTTTTTAAGGTGATTTCTTTCTGCTCATATTTATATTTTGACCACTGATTTTAAACTATGGATGTTTCATTCTTTTCTATCATTTATCTATTTCCTGCTGTTTTGTAACTCACTACTTCTGTAGACTTTTTCAAGTATTTTCTCCCTCTAAATATACACCCATAACTTATCAGCCCATTTGTCTTTAGAAGATTCTGTTAGAACTGTCTCTGTAAAAATCAGGTTCATTTTTTATTAATGGATATTATTTGCCCATAGATAAACAATTTTTCAATCCTGTTGACTCTACCTTCCAAATATCTTTTGCATAATGCCCCCTTTGCTCCATCCTTATTGGTATCTCCAAACCCAGCCCCTCACCATTTCTCATCTAGATGATCGCATTGATTTTGGAGCTCTCTCTGCTTCCAATCTCAACTTCTTCCAATTTGTCCAATTTTGAAATTTTAAAAAACTTTTCTGAGACAAAAAAAAAATGATGATAACAACACTATTCTGCTTAAAACTCATCAATGCACTCTTTCATCTACAGAATAAAATCTAAATCCTTTAATGTGGTTAATGTGGTATACTAGTTATGAAATTTTATGCAAGTGTTAGAGAAAATTTCGAAGTTAAGAAAAGACACAGAGTGACTAACAGAACCAAAGGAAATACTTGTTAAATTGGCTTAGAAAAGAAGGTTCTGGGTTGCAAGAACACATGGATGGGCTCAAAAAGAACACCAACTATGTCAGTCTTTGGGTCACATAACTCATACTCAAATACCATAGACAGAGTATATGCTTAGCTGGGTTTAAGTCACTTGTCCACTCTTTGGTGTCTAACAAGACTGTATCAAATTGGAGGTGATAGTTTCTATAGTAGAGACCGGTAATTATTCATAATATCCTCTTTTTATAATATTTTTAATTTCATACATATTCCCTTATAATAAATACTACATTTTCATCCTCCCCAACAAAGTGTGCCCACATGACTAAGTTCTGGCCAGTGGAACATAAATGGAAGTTGTGTGGAACTTCTGGGACGTATCCTTAAAGGCAGGAGACATGTCTTTTTCTCCATTTCCTCCTTCTTGCTAGCTGGAATGCAAAAGGGATAGGTGGTTCCAGCAGCCATCTGGGAAATCAGGTGACTTTGGAAATGGAAGTCAGCTATGGTGGAATAACAGCATAGAGAGAAGCTGGGTTCCTGACACCATGAAGCACCACAGCTGCACTAGATTACCTCTAACCTCCTTTCATGAAAAAGAAAAATAGATATATTTCTAGATTAATTCACTATCATTTGTGGGGTTTTCATTACTTGCAGTCAAATCTAAAGAGAACTAAAACAGTTCCTCATATCAACTCAAAGTGTTAATACTGAAAGAACAGTGGATGCTAAATAGGAATAAAATATAGATGCCCACTGCACACAGCCATTCATGACTTTCACTCCACTTACTTTTCTCCTCATTTATGCAGTTAATTTCTATTTAGGGTTGTCCAAATATATCAAGCTCTCTTACCAAATTTATTAAGCTGCTTGGATTGCTTTTATCCCCTTCATCTGAATGGCAAACTTCTCTACACACAGGTGTCAGGTCATCAGTCCTCACTTCCTTATTGTTTTCTGTGTTCCCATATTCCAAGGTGAGTCTTTTACCCTTCCTTCAAGTTCTTATACTACTCTGCAGTTTCACCAGTGTGCTTGCCACATTTACTTATAATGACAGACTTTCTTGTCAATTTCTTATACTAACCAAACTATGAGTTCCCGAAAGGCAGCATCCTAGATTGGTTTCTCTGGAAACCAACTCTCAGAGGAAGAGTTGCATACAGAAAGTCTCTTGGGACCTACACTCAGAAAACATATCTGTAAGGAAGCTGGGAAGGCAGGACTGGGCAAAAGGACAGGCTGACCTGCAACCTCAGTCCATCCTATGGGGAGCTCAGGGGCTGAGGTGGTAGCTCTTATTTGTGACAAAGAATTGTCACAAATTGAAGTGGTGGGGGGCAGGCCTTGTTATCTTTAGATGAGCCAGTTATTTATTTTGCCTCTACCCCTACTGCCACTATCCCTTTACTTCCCAGGGAGATAAACTTTGAGTGAGAAAAGAAACCTATGGCCCAGGGCAATTCCCAGTAGGGGACTCAAGCGTGATCTTTTAACAGTACATATCCTCAGCAGCTGGAGATGGGTGAGCACCACAGTATCCACTATAGTCAGAGACTGTGTCTTATTCATTTGGAAATATGCAATGCCTAAAATAAAGAAACAAATATTTCATTTTAGATAGATAGATTTATGGACAATGAAACCAAAAAATACTGATGTGTGTTTTCAGGCAAAGGGGATCGACTCAATAAAGGAGAAATAGAAGATGCTCATGAAAATAACTGTGAAAGAAGCAAAGCCCTACTACAGAGAGGAAGACAAAGCCTAAGTACTGCATCAGCTCTGGGCTGACATTCCTTAATATGAGGTAAATGAGACCCCCAAGGAGGTTAAATGGTTTTATCCAGGAGCACCCCCAGTATGAAAAAGACATACATAATAGGCGTAAAAGTTTAGGCATATGTAGGGTAAGATAGTTTTGAAAACAAGGAATAATATTTTATTTGTTAAGAGAGCAGTAAAAGAAGCCAGTATCAATTCAAAGAAGAAAAAAATGTTAAAGTAGCAAGGGAAAAAAAGAGAGAATTTGAAGGTAAAAACTTCAATATTTTCAACAAAATAGGAGGTAAAGATAATTAGTGGCATTTGAATAAAAGTGTGAGTGGCAGAAGGGTGAACGTTAGTGAAAAGGTTATAGCAGTGTCTCAAGAAAAAGAGATATGAAGAAAGAGGGCTTTTAAACAGGAGATTATCCAAACATACTGGAAGTTCAGTTAAAGTAAGATGACAATTATTTGTCATACATCAGATAACAATATTTAATGCTTAAAAGAGAAAAGTTATTTCTTAAATTTTCATTTCATAAATAGCCTACTGAAAACATAGAATAATTGTTAAATTTAATATGATTTTTTTTCTTCTATGAAAGGTCAATTTCTTTTTTACCCAATAACATAGTTTACCTGAATGTTCACTCTTGGCGTTGTACATTCTATGAATTTTGGCAAATGTATCCATGACTATAATATATCCATGATTATAATATCATATATGGTATTTTCACTGCCCTAAAAATCCTCTGTGCTCCACCTATTCTCACCACCTCCCCATGCCAATTTTTAGCAACCACTGACCTTTTTACAGCCTCTATAGTTTTTCTTTTCCAAAATGTCATATAATTGGAATATGCATTTAAGTTTCCCCCATGTCTTTTCATGGCTAGATAGCTCATTTCTTTTTAGCACTGAAAATAATTCCTTGTCTGGAGGTACCAAAATTTATTTATCCAGTTACCTACATGTTGCTTGCTTCCAAGTTTTGGCCATTATACATAAATGTAAGGCCAATTGTACAAGAGAAGTTTAAAGGTTTTTTTTCTCTTTAAAGAACTCAAACTATGTTGATTGTTATATCCTGGAATCCTTGTAGAAAAAAAATCATATAATAATAGTTTCCTCTTGTTAGTATCTCTTTCTAAAGACATGTTGTATGTTCACAGAATTCCTTTAAAATATGTGTTCCTCGTGGGACATAAGTTATATTACCATAAACAGTAGCAGCAGCATCTTCATTATCATCTACTATTTAATATGTTTATGGCACATCATTGTTTGCCAAGGACTTTACACACATCAACCACTCAATCCTCCTTAAAGCCTTGTGAAGCAGAAGAAATTTATCCTCGGTTTAAACAAGTGACTTGGGCAAAGTCATATAACTAGTACGTTGTGGATCAAAGTTAGAACCTACACTCTCTAATTTCTCCTGACATAGTACTACTTCTGTTGCCTTCACACACTGATACTCAAATTTGTTTTTTTCTCTACTTTCAATAATTCTAAATTCTGAAGTTCAGATTAGCTCTTAAATGTCTATTTCTTCATTGTCCTTGAATTATTTAAGATTTACCAGGTAAGTGCTGTAAGTAAGGAAATATCCAGTAAAAGAAGTCACATTCTGTCTACACAATCAACCTTGATCTTTAGCACAACTGCCAAGCAAAAAAGCAATCATCACTATCATTCTTTGTTGGAAAACAACAGGATATTTGTTGGAGGTTGGGATGGTAGAATAAAGCCTCAACTGGCAATAAAAAAGCTTCAGAGAAAAAACTTGATATCAATCTAATAAGTATAGCCAAGAAAAAGAAATGCATTTGTTTCCAATACTCTGTGTGAAAAACATAAGCAAGCACAATGACACTTGTTTAAAAAGTCATCTGAAAATGTATTTCAAGCTCCAATTCCAGAAAATTCCTACAGATCGAAAATTTCTACAAGTTAATTTCTTTCCAGGATCTGTTTGAGGATTCACTTGATTTTATCAATATGTTTTCACAGATCTCGAGTTCTTACCTAAAAGAGGCATTAGTATTAGGCTTAACCACAGCCAAGTGCTTGCAACAGGAAAACAGTATATTTATCCACCCTACTACATTTAAACATTTGCACTGGCTAACAATAAAAAAAAAATAGTAATAATCTCGGTGCAACTCTCAACTATGCATTTTAGGAACAGCATGTAAAACCAAGGAGGCAACAGTGACTCTACACACTAGCTAAAGACCATAGTTCCAAGTAGGAACTATTCTGACTCCAGCAGTTTAGGAATAATGTAGATAAATCACAGAATAAGCAAAGGGGAATAGAATGCATTTCGGTCTTGGCTCAGAGAAAAAGATGTATGAGACACACTTGGGTAAACTAAATTTATACAGTCTAGAGAATGAGCTTCAAGAAGGGAACCTGATCATAATCTATAAATACCACAAAGGTAACACCATAAGTAATTAACAACTATTCATTGTCTCTGAAGGAGGTCTGAAAATGAAGTCTTAGATCTACCTCTCCAATTCCTTTCTTCTTGGCATCAAAACATGCTTGTAGTATGAGTCACTTGCTCCAGCCTGGGATATACTAGGGCAGAGCACTAGACAGGTAGGTGCCTGTAGCTAGTCTTCCCTGCATGTGTAGCATGATTATTTCTTTTTCCCTCTAGCCATGAAGCTCAGACCTGCCTAAAAAGACCAACTGCAGGACCAGAAGGATAGGCCCTCTCTCGGCTAACACTGCTGACACATGCCTCTGCCATTCCAGGAAGCCAGAGCATCCACACTCATAAAACCCAAGCAAGAACCCAGGCTACCCACATTTCAAATATCATTTACTGTTGCATCTCTTTGCTCAAATGAGTGCTTACCACGTGCTAGGACTATGGTTCTCAACCTGAGTGCACACAAATTACTTGGGGATTTCCTTAAAATGCAGATTCTGATTTAGTAGGTCTGGGTATAACCTGAGATTTTGTATTTCTAACGTGCTTACAGGTAACACTGATGCTGCTGGTCCATAGACAACATTTTGAGTAGAAAAGGTCGAGGAGCTCAGAGTTCCTTGGTGTAGACAGACGCAGAAAGAGAGAACTAAAATACAACGTGGTAACATGCCATGGGCACCTACCAGCCTAAGGGTCACAGAAAAAGCAAGCTCCTGGAGAGGGCAATCCTTGAGCTGGGTCTGAAAAGGTATTAGTGCAATTAAATATCGAGAAAGACCACCCAGGAAATTCCTACAACATTTTCATTCAGAGATAACTAACATGGATAGTTGGAGGATTAGGAAGGATTGGTTCTATTAGCTGCTGATTTTCTTGAATCGGTCTATGAGATTTTACAAGGTTTTACTATAAGACAGAGTAGAGTAGAAACAGCACCAGTTTTGGAATCAAACAGCCTCTCTGAGCTTCAATTTCCCAATAGTAAACCAGGTATAATAAAACCCATCTTTAGGGTTTTAGAAGAGATAACAAATATAAGTTCTTAACAAATGTTAAAACTCTTTTCCATTTTTGCTGGCACCTAAAATAAACTGCATCTCCAGCCTCACCATAAATGCTTTTCCCCATCCTACATAACCACTTCCATCCCTAACTACTCTAAGTGTGCTTATATCTAAGGAAAATCACATTGAATTTACAAATTTCGCTTCTTTTTTTTTAATGTGTTATATGTATTATCCCACTTGCTCACTAAGTATTTTAAAAGTAATCGTTCATGCACCTATTCTTTAACAGAAATATAGATATGGCAATCATACACCCAAGGTTTTCCAAGGCAGCTCTGATTTCAAATATTCTGCCCACTCATCAAACAATTGCCTACAATTTTTGGCCTAAAAATATGGTCACCAGAAATACAAAACAGAATATTTTGAATTGCTGCCACTATTTCTGGGAATTTTTTTACTCAATTTTTTATTCAATAAGCTCAGTGTGATAGATATTTATTTTTAAAGTTCTGCATGTGAGATTCTATGGAGCAAGGCTACATGATTAGGATTATTGTCCCTGTCCTCCAGTTGCTCATTAACTTGTGGGCAGTTGGACATGTGCAGGCAGGATTTTGGCACAGGAGGTAGAAGAAGGTTCACATAATAGAAGCCCACCCAAACACAATCTGGGGTGTGTGTGCCAAGTCACTTGTTTTAACTCCCATCTTTTTTTTATCTCACTAGCCCATTAAAGAAAACACTGAAATAAAAAATGCCTAAATGCCAAAGTAATTTCAGATATCACATATGTGTGCCCACTGGTTCGCTTGAACTTAACATCTGTGGCTCAAGGAATGAATCTTCCTAAAATGGATGGAGAATGTCATTTAAGAGCTCTGCAGTAGTAATAGGGTTTACTCCCCGAAATCTCTTGATGGAATATGGAATTTGCCCCCAAGAGAATATGCAATCACAATAAACTAGAATTCAAGTGGGAGTGGATTTGGAACATACACTGTTCTTGTCCCTGCTCTATCGTGAAGAATAGGATTGAACCCTATAGTTACTCTTTAAATCATTTTTACTGTAGAAAAATTCTGGCAAGAAAGGAAAAATCTACAAATGAGCCAAGTGTCAACTATGGCAATTATGATGATGAATGATTTGCTGAACAATATATACACAGAGATTTTTGCTCTCTGGGAGCACTGTAATGTTATTATTTTACACCATGCTCCTTGAAATACAATTCTAGCAGTAGAAGCTATTGCTGCTCTTCTCTTTCCACTTTAAAAAGAATTAAAAGATGAGAGAGTAATTAAGAGTTATTCAGAGGACTCTCAATAAACCTAAAATTATACCCATTCCACTAGCTGCAGAAAATCAATGGTTGACTTAATCCCCAAATAGCTAGACCATAAAACATCACTTTTTTCTGTGCACTGTCGCTTAAATTTGAATGATCCTGTATAATAATGTTTTGTTTTTTTAATGTGTGCTTTATGAATAACAAGATTTCCAATAGAAAGCCTATACCCTCCTAGGAAAAAAATATGCAGATGACCAAGGCCCAATACTTCACCTCAACCCCGAATACAAGTAACTGACTCAGTCTGGTGGTGTTGATATTTTTGTCCCTATTTCCATCTTCAGAAGTGTATTCAGGTGATAAAGGCAAGAGAATCTAACAAGATTTACTAGTAGTACAGGCAACTGTTGTTGATCTAACATATAGCTAATCAGAAAGGTTTGTGAATTTCCACCCCACTAGGTCCCTACAGCCCATACCCATCCACTTTTAATGCACGGAACAAGAAATCTTCAGTAGTGCAGAGCTATTATTTTAATCCCATTACCATTGTCATAAATTTTCACATTATCTCTTCAAACCACCTTCTTTTCTAAAATTAGACCGCAATTATCTTCACCTGGATTACTACTCTCTCCTATTCCAAATTCCTATTTTTTACAATTTTCAAATTCAGATAACTTTCAAATCTGCTTTCCTTACAATTTTTATGCTGGCTTTAGATCTTATAGTAAGAGATTAATACATATTGGCAAATACTCAGAAACAATCTGTATGTTCTGATTTAATTTTTATTAGTTTCTCCACCATTTGAACAGTCCATCAGTATTTTCTGGGTACTACTAAGTGCTTAGCCCTGAGTTAGGAGCTGAAGAAGAGAGAAAAAGATAATATCTCCATTACCATCCCATTACTGGAGACATTCAATCAAGCACCAAACAACCATTAGTCAGAGATTTTATTTCTGTCACATTTTCATATGTACCTATTTGCTTTGCTCATTCTGGGAAAAATATTCATCGCGTAATTCCAGACCATACTTCACAGCCAATAATAACTTCAGTAAATAAGAAGAAGAGGGCGAAGTACTAAAAGCTGAATTGTCAAGTGCTTCTCAAATATTAACATACATATAAATATTGCCTGTGAATGTTGTTTAAATGCAGATCCCGATTTGGTAGGTCCAGGCTGAACCTGAGACTATGCATTTCTAACAAGCTCCCAGATGATGCCTGATGCTGCTGCTAGAGCACTGAGTAGCAACGACCTACACTGCAAGGTCTCTGAGGGCAGTATGTCTGCCTTTTACGCCTTACTCTAGACCAGTGCCTGGCCCACTACCTAGCATGCAGCAAATCCTCAACAGATATCTTTGGAATAAATAATAAGTTGCAGAAGAGACGTATTAAAGAAGAAGAAAAGAATATAGAAGAAGAGTACATTCATCTCAACTTAATTTTCTCTTATATAGAGTTGCTCAAATCATTTTTAAGCCTAACTTGTCCTCCTGGCCATCAAACTGATCCATATTTGACTCATTGTCTCTACCCATCTGCTTTTTCCCATACACTTTCTCCTTGGATTGGGCCACTTTTTCCACTGCATATTTACAAACGTATGTCCTCATTATAGAGTGCCTGGTAACCTATTTCTCTTCCCCCATAAATATAGGGCCACTAACTTCTTCAGCTCAAGTACCACCTTCTCTATGAAGTCCTGCCCAGTTTCCTCAGCCACACTCAGTACCACCTTCCCAAGAAGTCTGTAGCTCACAGTTCTTTTTGGGCATTGGAAGTAGAGCAAAATGACACGAAAGCAGCACCATTATGGAGATAATTAGTTCTTTTGGTGACAAAGTAGTGAAATAGCCTTCTGTCAGGGTAAAGTTCACCAAGAGATTTCAGTCTTGTATTTGTGCAGCTCCCGCTAAGTAAATAAAGAAAATGAATCACCTTCAGTAGCTTTTTCTGTTCTTTACTTGAGATACAGAGAGAGGTGAAAAATTTCAGTCGAGCTATACATAAAGACAAGACACCAGAACATGCCGTGCTATGGTGGTTAGAGCATAAGTTTCAGAGACCAACATTTAGGTTTAAGTCATGGCTCCATTACTTGTTAAGGTTTTGGCCAAGTCCTCTGGTTTGTGAACCCAAAGCTCTGCATTTAAAAGGGACAAATGATACCCAATAAAGCTTTGGTGAAGATTAATGAAATAACATGCAAACTGTTTAGCGAAGTGCCTGGCATACAGTAGGTGCTCAAAGTTTGCTATTGTGACCGTTACCACAGAGGGTTTTACACAGGCAATGGTTCTCAAAATGTGGTTCTCACAGCCACACAGCAGCTTCACCCAGGACCTTGTTAGAAATGCAAATTCACAGGCCCCGCTGGAAACTTCCTAAATTAGAAAACTGGAACGAAGCCCAGCAACCTGTGTTTCACCACTGCCTCCTGGGGAATCTGATGCACACTAAATTCCAGAAGCATTGTTCTAAAGATTAAAGAAACTGCAGATGTCAGCCACTGTAAGCTTAGTGTCAGACACAGTAGGAGATACTCACTAAACGGTTCCTATTATTTTTAATAGGATATGATTTTTGCTCTGAAAGTGCTTTTGTTCTACTTCCTAATACTAGCATGTCCTGCCCCGCATACGGAACTACCTAGTTGCTTCAGTTATGAAGCTGCCTAATTGCTAACCTTTGAGAATGCCCCAAACTGCTGCTCACCAACTATTTAATTTCTTGTCCAATTGCCTACCTAAAAACACCCGTGGGTCTAATTACCAGTGGCTAACCCCTGGCTGCAGGAGCATGACCGCCAGCTCTCCCAGTGCTTCAGAGAGCAGTACTGGAGGCAGAGTGCTACACACACAGCTCCACTTCCGACACTTCTAGTCATGCAATTAATGTCACAGTGACCACATGAACCAACTGCGAGCATGGTTCTGAATTGCTCTGGTGTGTTTGAGCTCTGATTTTGGTTCCTGTTTTTCTTTGCTTTTGCTTCTTAAAACTTGGGGCAGGAGTTAGGGAGAGTTGCTTTTGTTTCCTTAACAGCATCTTTTCCATAAAAACTGTGTATTGCTCGAGGCCAGACCGTTAAGCAGCTGGGGCATTTTGGGCACTGTCTGTTACCGATTTTATTTCCTTTTCACTGCACTTTCAAGCAAGTCATTTATCTTTAAGTTAGCAAGCAAGAAATGGGAAATAACAGAAATATGTTTTATTTAAAGCATTGTTTGGGGCTAGGCATGATAAGGAAAACGGGCACTGCCTATGCTGATTTTATTTTCATTACACTGCACCAAAAGAGAAACCATTTGTCTTTTTTGGAGTCCCACTTTCATCTACCTGCTTCTCTTATGTTTCTCTTGGTTTCCTCCTCTTACCCCTCCTATCATACCAGTGTTCTTGAATTTTGACGAGAACAAACTGGTGAAATCCAGGACAAGTGATTCTTTTGGGTAGCAAGCCCTAAGACATCCTTTTCCTCTCTGAGAGAGCTGGCATAGGATAAGTAAGCCATCATTTCGTAGTGTAAAGCAGAAAAGAACTTCTTTTTCCCATCCAAGTGGGATAAACAATAATTAAAGAAAATGTTCTGCTTCCACATTAATTCTTCTTTAAAATGGATATCTGATTCTACTGTCTATCAATGCAACCTATAATAGTAGTGAAAAAAATTGGAACAAACCAGAAATGTCCTCAAAAACCAAAGAAATCAAGGTTCTTTAACAAGTTCCACTTGCTTGCTTTTAAATCATTACACAACACCCACTTCAAAGACTTGGTAGGAAAAAGTATTGCATTATCGACATGGAGAAAAAAATAAGTTTGATGCATTTACTATCATTATAGTAGTTCTCTGATTTCCCACAATTTGCACAAGAAATATCTAATTCCCACTTCCAAATCAAATTGGATTTTCCTGTAGCCTAAATCTTGTTTTAAAGTTGCTGAGTTTAATTATTTAAAAGCAATTATTTAAAATTTTAAGGGCTGGTTTATCTGAAGTGGATGAAATCTACCAACACTATTTTTTATTTAACATCCAAAAGTAAGAATATACCTTTAATGATCCCATAATACCTCATGCTTGGTTTATCATAGTAGATAATGTATGATAATCACCAGTTTTCTTTGTCTCCTAATCAGTTGACTGTAAGGTAGGAAACTTGCACTAAACCCTAATCTAGCAAAAGGCAAGAATATGGTGTGCTCTCCACAAATATATTTGTGATGAATTACAAAACTTTGAAACTTTTTTGTATCTTTATAGAGATAACTTCAATGACATTAGAGAAATAGAACCAGATAAAAATAAGGATATTAGAAAAATTAGTTATTATTTGGAAGCATATTTGATTTAGCTGTTAAATAAACTAGATATTAGAGTATAAGCTAAAATAATAACCTATTTACTCAAATAGGATTAAGTCAATCAGAAGAATCCCTTGCCATCTGAAAACTAACAGTATGACAAGGCAAGCAACATTAGCTACAAAGAAACTTTTCCTCATAAAATTACTTCACTCCATGGAAAGTTAAATCTTGTCATGTTAAACCATTTCAGCAATTTTTTTCTGGCTCAATCCACTTATGATGCATGTGTAATATAGTTTCTTTCTAAAATATAACATGGTGAAATGTATTAAAGTCCCAGAAGTATCTAGAATAAAGATAATCTATATGCTCCTCACTCAAGGTCCCCAAACCGTAAAAGTACAAATTGCTTTCCTACTTTATATTCCTAAGATAATGAGGAATGAATTCATCAATAATCAAGAGATAAATGTAAAAATGTCTCTTATCTTCATTTAGGCTGATACACAGAAAACAATAGAAAATGTGAATATTATTTATGTAAAGAATATAGATCAAATCTAAATTTGAACCATTAAATTGTAGTAAAGTGACCTATTACCAAAAAAAAAAAAAAAATCCTAATTAGGCAATTACTTATAATGTGTCTATAAACTCAGCTTCTCTTTTTACTTTCCCTGAATGCCTAATCCGCCTTGTCAACATCAGCTTTGATAGAAATTTAATGTTATTATGTCAATACACAGCAAAATGAAGTACACCAAGCTATCATCAAACTCAGAATGAACTCTTTGGGTGTCAGATTTAAATATTTTGGCTTTGGTTGATATAATTCATAACCTAACATTGTTTAAACCTGGTAAGCCAAGTTTTCCCCCTGTTACTTCTGGGCCATTTACAATGGATGTCCGTATGCAAAAAACAGAGCCAACAGGTATTGATTAGGTAAAAGCCAAGCAAGGAAAATTCTAAAACTGGGCTGCTTGCCCTGTACCCACTCCTAGAGAGAAAATTAAGAAGCAAATGTGTAAGTGATAGACAAGTGGCAAAAATAAGTCTTAGCAGAACAAATTCCCAAAACAATCTTTTGAAAGTCAAAGGTAGTTCTTTTATATTTGCAGTCCGATATGTAATCAAATAGCTTAGGTGTTAATTTTATGTTACATCTATTTTTTTCTTTTAAAATTAATCCCATAAAAGAAAACAACTGCTAAGAGCTAGTTTCCTATGGGATTTAAGGAGCTTCAAAAAGAAAAAAAAAGTGCTCAAGTCTGCAAGCAGAAAAAAATAAATAAATCACAACTAATATGATATAGAACATCTCTTAATTGCAGTTTGGAGCACTTTCTTCTATTGGCAATGTCACTATTAATATTATGTTGTATCATGAAAAGATCTCTGGTCAGTTTGGTGATTCAATGTTTTCCACTAAATGATTCATTAAATTGTACTAATTTCCCTAATACCAATAGTTTTAGAACATTATGAACCTAACCTAAGTATTTTAATTAGGTAGAAGACTTAATGATATGAAATAAGAATATTCATTCATTCATTCATTCACTCATTCTCTCAACCAATATTTTTTAAATTTTTTTCTTTTATTTATTTGAAATTTTAAAAAGTTAGATAGTTATGCAATCCATGAAGTTATTCTCCTGATTACTCTAGCACCCATCTGGCACTAAACACGACTATTACAATAATATTGACTATATACCTTATGCTATACTCTAAATCCCCGTGACTATTTTGTAACTACTAATTTGTACTTCTTCCTCCCTTCACTTTTTTCATCCAGCCTCCAAGTCCCCTGGCAATCATCAGTTTGTTCCTGTGAGTCTGCTTTCATTTAGTTTGTTCATTTCTTTTGTTCCTTAGATTCTACATATAAGTGAAATCATATGGTATTTATCTTTCTCTGTCTGACTTATTTTACTCAGCATAATTCCTTCTAGGTCTATCCACGTCGTTGCGAATGGTAAGATTTCACTTTTTTTAATAGCTGAGTAATATATCTATTAACTTGGAAAATCTACACCAGATTCCTATGACTGCCCAACCCTCGAGTCTCACCCCATGCCCATTTTCTCTGTAGAAGGCCTAATATTAATTAAGGGGATATTAGGAAGAGATCCCCCAGTCAGACTTCATTTTCAATAATTAGAGCTCCTTCTCAGAATCTCCAACTTTTGCACCACGCTTTCTCACTGGACATGTCAGCTCAAGCCATTTTCTGAAAAAAACCTGCAATTCGTAGAAGATCTGGGTAAGATAAAAGTCCTCACAAAGAGTATTTAAAAAATCAAATTCTTATAATGGAACTTATTTTTTTCTCTAAGTCTGGAAATGTATGCTTAAAGGAAGGAATAAAACTTAGAATCATAAAATCAAAAAACTTTACACTTCGTATGGATAGAAATAGAAGAGATGAAATAGAAGATAAAGATAGAGATAGAGATAAAGACAGAAGGAAAAAGGAGAGAAAGGGAGGAAGGGAAGGAGGGAGAGAGAGAGAGAATAATCTAACCCAGTAGTTTACAAATAGGGATCCCAATGTTGCTGCCATTCCTTCCCAATCTGTTCACCATTCGAATCATAACGATAGAAGTAAAGGCAATGTAGTAAGTTTTAACGAAGTTTAATTCGTTCAATGTGAGTATTATTTGTTATCCCGAAGTGTAGTTCCTACTTTCTTTGTTATTAAAACATACCCTCTTTGATGGAATGATGGCAATAATGATGGTGGTTTGCTGGAGGAAACTTGTACTTACTTGGCAAATTGAAAGTCCTCAAACCTATGTTGGTCCACAATATATGTTTCTTCATTTTTCTGTTGTGTGAATTCCCTAAATTTAAATTTTATTTATTCTACACACTAGTATTTTATAGATAAAGCTTGGTGAGATAAACTAGAACACAGTCACGTGGCCTAGTAAGTGCCAAGAGATAGGATGAGCCTCTTGACAACGTGTCAGTTGTCAAATTTTGATCTGTCTGTACGTATCCTTTAAAAATAATAATAACAAAAAAGCCTTTTCCTTATGAACCTGGAACAGTCGGTGGTTAAGAAGAACACAGAGACCCCTGCAATGCTCTCATCGTCTCTGTGCCCTGTTTGTTAATAATGTCTACTACCTGGGGAACTGGATTGACAATGGTTTTGAGTGGTATATAAGATTAAGACTCGTCCTTCCAACAAATTGCCAAGTTAGTCGAATGAATGAATACACAACATGAAATGCTTGGTTTATACTCCCATAAGCCAAGAATAAAATTTTATGTAAAAGCAAAGTGAATTGCACAACAGGTAGTTATCCAGTTAATTCATGCAAAAAGCCCCAAACCTACTATTAAAAAAGAACTGGCTGGCTGTATTGTCAATTTCACTAAGTAATTCCTCATTTTAAAGTAATTAAACACGTTCTTACAATAGGAAGATTTCACTGTGATGCTTCACATAGAGGGAGACTTGGCTTCAAAATCATTGATTAAAATCATTGAAAGGCTGAAAAGAATAGAGATTTACAGGCATAGGAAATAATAAAATGTATGTAAAATACTTCTGATAGAAGGACAATACCGTCTTTCTTCCTCGCCTTTTTTTCCTAGGGAAAAAATCCCTTCATTTGTTGTTTTTATTATGTTATATTTGCATAGCTTCTTTACTCCTAAAGCATCAAATTCTAGTTATAACAACAAAATCTCCATTGTAGTTTTTCTTCACAAAATGCTGTTTTGGTAAACAAAAATGTTCATTTGTTTTACTGGCTTTACTTCTCTAGGTTTTGTTTTGTTTTGATTTTTGGTTTTTTGGCCTGGGATTTGAATAAACACATAAAAATACATAAATCTCTGAAGATGAAATCTAAATCTCTTTAATGTGCAGTGCTTTAAAATACATGAAGAATCGTTAAGAGAAGAATAGTGACTATATGAGAATCAAACTGGAGGGTACAGGCTTAAACTGCAGAAAATAAAATTTAATTTAGAATTAAGCCTTTTTTAATAACAATATTATGTCCACATAATAAATAATAAGTGTTTTTTTCAGGTTAAAAATATGGAGCAAATGGCTATGGGCAATGGTTTATGTCCAAAGAGTTCCACTGAGTTTCATTTTTTTCTCTTTTAATTCATTTCTCATTTTGTTTCAAACAATTTGCTGCTTTCTTGTGCTATCCCTGAGAGGAATATTTTAGCTCAAAAGCTCCCAATTGATGATCAACACCTCAGAAGCACAACTTACCATACATTTATCATTATTAATACCCATGTTTTCTGAAATGTCGACTGATCCTCAATGTCTAGAAAAATATTTATGACAGAAAGATGAAAGAACATCAGTTAAGTATAGTTATCCATTAAGGAGTTTTATGGTGTAAGAGGCCTCCTTCTGATACAAAAAATTTGAGGTATAAATGCAGTTTGCAAAGATTCAAAAGGAACAAAACTACTCTTCCAGGAAGAAGTTATCTTCAATATAAATTGTTGTTTATGTAGCAACATTCTACCTCTCTCCCTGACTCTGAGTTTTAAGCAAATCTACCTGACCCTTAACCACTTCACTAAGAGGGTATCGCTCCTGCATAACTACTGAAGTTCCCGGCCCAATCTGGAGTCTTTCTATGATGACCCCTCCTAATCATACTTGACAATAGGAATATTCAACTCATGTCCCACTTTTCTCACATTTATCATTTCATTTTTTACACTTTATGATGTTTCCACTATGTGAGTTGGGAAAGGGAGTCTGCTGCATGCAGCCTTTTGATCCCACTCTGCTGCATAAGAATGGGCTACGAGCCTGGAAAGCCCGTAATGAGATAAAGAGTCCTCACAGCCTGTGCTGGACTTATCAGTTTGTATCTTTCCCTGTTTAAGAATCAATGTGTGCTCCTTTGTTGTGCTTAACCATGTGTGTCATATGGCACCTGGCTAAACCCACTGCTATATGTGTCCCTCTGGAGAAGAAATGGAGTCCTTCTGCTACAGCACAAAAAGGGTCAATTGCCCTGTGTCAGCTGCTGGGAATGACCCACTGGCCATGGGGAATTGATGCCCACTACTGAAGCTGATCTTGCTCTGTCTCCTCTCTATGTAAGTAAAGCATTGTTCCATCCAGTGCTTGGCTGTGTTGTGTTTTCCTTGGCTACTTAGATGCCAAGATATAGTAGGCAGCAGTGCTTGGACTTCCACTCCTGGTAATAGGCAACAGATGACATTTGCTCAGCAATGTGAAGGATGATCTCTCCTTCACTGGAAATCCTCCACCAGCACCCCCACCTCCTTCACAAAGCCTTTTCGAGATTCCTGAAGGCGATATATAAAAATCAAGGTTGACAGCATCAGGGACACCAGGTTCTAGTCCTGGCTTTAACACGTTACTTACATGTCTATTGTTTCACCCCTCTGAACCTCAGATATCTCTAAGGTTATTGTCAGGTTTAAACTGAAGTAACAAATAGAAAGTATCCCATAGGTATTCACTAAATATGAACCATTTTGGTTACTCCAGGTCCTCTACTCAATTTTTTTAGGCCCCTTGGTTCCAAAGAAGACAAAGTCAATCAAGGGGCTGATACAATCAGGGGATTAGTGTTAGGATAAACATGCACAGGAAGTTCCGAACAACGTGGTGGCAGTAAGGTCAGGAATTGTAGTGTATTTTAGTCTTAGCGCAAAACCATGTGATAGAGCTGAACTCTGGGAATTTCGATGCACAGCCTTCCATTAATGTGACTTGGGCATTCTGTGTCTAATTCTCTGTCTGCCCTATCAACCAGATTCCTCCTTAATCCCATACCTCCCCACCCCTCATCCCTCTCATAACTTCATCTTGCAAGAGGCCCATCATGACCAAACCAATCTCTCTATATATCATGAGCTGCTTCATCCTCAATTCCAACAGCTACCTCCTTCTAAAATTATTCTCTAGTTTAAATTTGCTCAGGGGAAATTGATTGGCCTAGTCCATCATTTTGCATCAACACATGCCATTGAACTGGCTTCCTTTGGGTCAGGTGCTCTAATATAATCCAATCATTCATGGGATTGAGGTGAGAGGGCAAAGTCAGGAGCACCTGGAACAAACACGTCTAAAAATAAGCAGCCCTTTCAGGGGCGTGACCACATAAATGGAGCTGTGGAAGGACAAATCTTCACAATGACAGCAAATACACTGTTGTCCTTTTCTAGAAATTCATACAAAACTCATTACCAAGAGTTCTAAATCTTATTTCATTAGTACACATTGTAAAGAAAGGCACAAAGTGGAGAGGAGGGCTAATCTGTAGTTAATCTGAAAATTCTGTCCTTCACCAGATGATTTCTAACAAACCACTCTCTACCATTTACATCCAGGTTGAAAACCACTGCTCAATATGGTCTAATTTATCTCTTAATTATACATAATTTCATGTTATTTACTGTTTCAGTTTTAGTGCATTATCCCAAATTGGTTATGACCTTTTTTTAATTGTAGGCATTGTAATTTATGTAGACGCATCTTTGCAACCTTTCTCTTTCCCCTTCCTTGTTGATCATTTAGCATAAGTGTGAAATTAATACTCTCATAGACATATATCATTTTAAAACTGGAAAGAACTCAGGAAGTCTACACTCTGCTCATTGTTTTAGAAATGAGAAAAGAGAGTCCAAGATAGTGAAAATAGCTCGTTCAAGATCACACGGCTAATCAGTAACAAGATAAAACAAGAACCTATGTAGGCTAAGGTCCTAGGCAGTGCTGTGATACCGCTTCTTGATATGACACAAAAGCATGGATATCTCAATTACTAAAAACTCATTTATAATACTAAAGTTGTATCTACAAGTCTGTATACATATTGAAAAAAATAGTCAGTTATCTCAATGTTTTCATATATGCTCTATTCTCATGATTCACAGTGCTCTGTAAAGTTGCTGCAAACACTGAATTAACAAATACTGAACCGTAATTCCTAAGGTAAATACAGGGTTAGGTTCCCATAAGCCTCAGGTCACATTTCCATCAAGCAATCAATATATAACCTTGTTTTGCCTCCGTTTCTGTTTAAAGACAACTTATTTAATATATATCATTCATTCACTAACATAGTACTCACGGTCAATAGCACCATGCCGCATGTCTGAACAAAGCTTATCTGACATACATTTCCTCCATAAGGCACATGACAGCTTTCTCGTGCATAGAAACACTAGACAGCACTTCAGCACTATGCTTAGGAGCCATTTTAAACAGTAAACTCACCAACAAAAAGCCCAAACATGCAGGGGGAAGAAAAAGGAAGTGGCACTAAACAGACAAGGAAGAGGACACTTGTCTACAGTATGAGAGTTGAAACAAGTAGGCAAATGTCACCTTGTTTGACCTCAGCTGGGAATATTCACATCAAGTGACTCAAATTTTTCACCATTCTGCACATGTCAGAGAATGACCATGAAAGTGCCATAAGTATTGATTTTGAGGTTACAAAAAAATTTTAGCAAGTAGCAAAGTTGCAAATATGGAATTTGCATATGATGAGGATTGACTGTGTTTATATACAATCTAGGGGATTAAATTGAATTCTACTTTCTTCCTGATATTTTGTTATCTCCTATCCATAGAGACTACTATGATAAAATGAGAAGTCATCAGTTCCTTTGATGTTAGTAGAATACAGCCTCTAGGACTACCATTTTTAAATAACATTATGTTATCCACAACTAGGCAGAAAGTATCAACACTAAGAAAAATTGTACATTCTTTACAAATAATTGTTTATAAATACTGTGATACTTTTGTAGTTTACAACTATATTAGCCTTGCATTTTAATGTACACCTCTATAATGCATTCACAGTAAAGAGTACCTTTTAGAAAGAAAATTGAATATATTTAGAGCACAATATACAGTTTTTGATGAATATTCACTAGAGAAAAGACTTTGTAACACTAGGTGAAATACATGCACATTTACTTTCTAAAAACAATTTACAAATATATTCTTCCTGGGGTCTGCGTCGCCTCAAACACATGGTGAATTTTGAAAACTCTTTCTAGAGCAGAGATCATGAACTAGTCACCCAGAGGCTGAACATCACATTTAGTTTTCTCTGAGCAGTGTTAGCCATTCAGTGTATTTTTTAGAATTTGAATGGCCAAAAGTTATAAATCAGCAGGACTTACACAAAATCGAATTTTTTGTATTCTCTTGAAAAAAGTCATCTGTGAACACTGTTTCCCATTTCTGCCTGGAAACCATTAGCAAGCGCTGAAAAGCAGCCACCTCCTGTGCAGGGAACATGCCCTCTCCTGCTGGCCTTAGTTCCTGGCACTTGCTATTACTCCTCACACTAGGGCTGAGTGTCAGTTGCATGTTCTTATTGTAAAATGAAGAGGTTAAGTATTTCTTTTAGTAATGCCTCTATCAAAAATGAGGCAAATAAAACAGCTGAGAATGACAAGTTTCTTTTTCTTGCACCCTGTTCATTCATATTGGCATTTGAGTTGATGATTTCTGTTCTAAAGCTAAGGTAGATACTCTACTGACTAAGAAGTTAAAATATCCTCCACATAAAATCAAAACTGGAATAACAATCTTACCTATAGCTCTTTACAGTTTACAGAGGCTCATGTTTTATCTAATTTAATCTTAGCAATAAAGGTAAGGTACGGAGAGCAGGTATTTTCATTCTCACTCCACCACGAAAGCCAAAGCCCACAACGATTAAAGAGCTTGTCCAAGGTCACACAGCTGTAACAGACCAAGAAAGGTGAAATCCAATCTTCTAATTTCAAATCCAAAGCTTTTCCTAATACACTCTGCATATGAGGAAAAGGGTTAACCCAAACTTTATCACATACTGCATTTTTAACCTATCTTTGTCATCAGGTAAACTGTAAAGTGATAGAAATGAAAGTGCTGTTTTTTATATTCCACATAGAAGAGGTAATTTCATTTGAATAAAAATACTTCTGTCCACATCATTCCATTAATGCTACTAAATTAAATATGTATATGATTTTGTGTATATATGCTCCAGTGCATATAAACACCCCTCATTCCAAACAATAACGGAAGCAATTTACCATTACGACAAGACTCAAACAATTGAGAAAACTGTTTAAGTAAAAGTAAAAGTAGCAGAAAGAAAAGAAAGCCCAAGGTATGGTTAGTACATAAGTACAGGCCAAGATAATCAAATGCTTCATTCAAGACCATATATTTTACTCTGAGTTTCCCAGTGATCAGTGCACAGAGGGAAACATCATCAGCTACCCAATTCACCGTGTCAAGGAAGAAAATACGTTACTGATGTCTGAGAGATATTTCTCCCCCGAGAGTCCTCATAAACTCCCTTTGGTGCAGTATAAAGACCCTGATTCTCTACAATATTAAAACAGTGAATAAAAGAACAAACCATGATTCCTTTGGCTATTTCTTGTAATATTTCTCAACACAGGCTTATAGCATAATGTCAAATCACAGTTCAGTAAAAGCAATCCTACTAAGAGCCAATATAAAACAGTCCAGCTATTCAGCAAAACTGATGGCTAGATTAATAAAAACAGATGATAGATAATAGATAGGTAGGTAGGTAAATAGATAGATGGATGGACAGATAGATAAAACATCTTAAAAACTGTCCATAAACAGCACACTTTTCAGGAATTCTACATGTGTTATTTTTCCCATTCCTGCTATTGATTAAATATTGTGCAGAAAACAGTTTGAGGTTAAAATTCTTTGACAAGACCTTGGCATAGAAAAATTTCATGTTGTTGATAAAAGATAAATCCATAACTTTTGACCATCTACTGAGGTGGGTGTAGCTTAGATACTGCATATGAAATAATAGAGGCCCTTGCCCACAGTCCTACAGAAAGGAGCCAAGAGAGGAACGGAGGGCAAAGTCAGTGATACTTCTTTCCTCACCTAGACAGCTGGCTCCTCTTTGAGAGATCAGTAAGTGCCAAAGGTTATGGCACTGGACCTCTCTCTTGAGCTTCAGTCCTGTATCATCAGCAGCCCACTGAACATTTCCATCTGGCCACAATGTCTACCCTTCAATGTGCTTTTCTATCCTTGTATTCCCAAACTCTATGATGACCTTACTTCCTACCCAGTCATCCATACCAGAATGAATCATAGGGAGACAGTCTGGTTTCCCCTCCTTCCCTTCGTCCCATCAGTGACCAGGTCCTTCCAGTGTTAGCACTCAC
>NW_011888790.1:7228123-7233475 GCF_000151845.1 Pteropus vampyrus | reverse complement strand
GAGGTCCATCTGTGTTGTGGCAAATGGCCGGACTTCTCACAGCTAAATAATATTCGTGTGTGTGTGTGTGTGTGTGTGTGTGTGTGTGTGTGTGAGTGATCTTCTTTATCCATTCATCTGCTGATAGACATTTAGGTTCTTTCCATATCTTGTCAATTGTGAATTATGTGCAATGAACATGGCAGTGAAGATACCATTTCGATATCCTGTTTTCATTTCTTCACAAACATACCAGAAATAGGATTGCCGGATCATATGGTAGTTCTAGTTTTAGTTTTTTAAGAAACTGCACCAATCCCCAACAATGCTGCACAAGGGTTCCCTTTCCTCCACATCCTTGCCTACATTTGTTATCGCTGGTTATTTTGATGAGAGCCATTTTAACAGATATAAAGTGAAATCTCATTGTGATTTTCATTTGCATTTCCCTGACAATTAGTGATGTTGAGCATGTACCTACTGGCTATTTGTATGTCTTCTTTAGAAAAATGTTGATTCAGTTCCTCTACCCACTTCTTAATTGTACTGATTGGCTTTTAGCTATTGAGCTGTATGAGTTCTTATACATTTTGTATTTTAACCCCTTATCAGGTATAAGGTTTGCAAATGATTTCTCACATTCCATAGGTTGCCTTTTCATTTTGCTGATGATTTCTTTTTCTGTGCAGAAGCTTTTTAGTTTGATGCAATCACACTTGTTTAATATTGCTTCCATTGCCTTTGCTTTTGGTGTCAAATATAAAAATCATTGCCAAAACTGATGTCAAGGAGTTTACCCCCTATGTTTTCTTCTAGGAGTTGTATGATTTCAAGTCTTAACATTCAAGTCTTTTATTATTTTGAATTGATTTTTGAGTATGGTATAAAATAGTGGTAGTTTTATTCTTGTTTATGTGGCTGTCCAGTTTTCCCAACACTATTATTGAAGAGATTGTCCTTTCCCTATTATATATTTTTGGCTCCTTGGTCATAAATTAATTGACCACATATGTATGGGTTGATTTCTGGGATTTCAATTCTGTTTCATTGATCCATGTGTTTGTTTTTATGCCAATACCATACTGTTTGACTACTTGAGCTTTGTAATATAGTTTGAAATCAGGAAGTATGATGCCTACAGCTTTCTTCTGTCTCAAGATTGCACTGGCCATTTGGTGTCTTGTGGTTCCATACAATTTTAGGATTATTTGTTCTATTTATGGATTATCTATTCATTGTTGAAAGTGGGTATGGAAACCTCCTACTATTATTGTATTGCTGTCTGTTTCTCCCTTCAGAACTGTTAATATTTTCTTTATATATTTAGGTGCTCTTACATTGGGTGTATATCTCATATATTCTTCATAATAATTTGAAATAACCTCATTTTCAAATAAGGAAATTGAAGCACAAAGAAAATAAATATCTTTTAAGAGTTAACTCAGCTGGGACATAATAGAGACAAGATGTAAGAAGGACCAGTCTGAATTCATACACTGCACTACTAACCATGAAAAACAGAAAAGCAACCCCTGGCATTCGGAAATTGGCCTGATACTCACAGGTAGGCCTTGGTGTTCTCCTGTTGGTATAAACAATCTCAAAGTACATCAATATCAGAGAAAGTCACTGTGACAGTGATGAAGTGAGAACAAAACCAAAACCACTTCATAATCTTGTCTAAACACACATATGAATAAGTTCACTGTGCAAATGAAAAAAATACCAAACATTCCCCTCTCAACTAATATGAGTTATTGCTGCTTCTTTATCAATTACAGTTTTAAACTCCTTTTGCCTGCCCTTCAGCTAGATAAGATTTATTAAGTTACCAAATCACAGAATTACTCCTGTTTCCTAATAGACTATAATCCAGAATGAACTCCTGCTTTTCTGAATCTTTCCTAAAAGTTACCCAACCATAACCTAGATAAATAAGCCCTTTTATACAACACTCTTTTTCTGAGATGTCCTCCTATTTCTTGTAGCATGGATTTCCCTCACTTCAATGCGCAATAAATCCAACTTTTCCAATTATAGATGAGTCTTTGACTGAAAAACATTGACACCACTAAGCTCTACTACCTCTAATCATTTTTCCACAATGAAAAGCCTTTTTATGGCTACATATTCCCTATATGAAAAAACTCAAGCTCATTATGAAAAGATCCCTATCCTCCAAGTTCATATCTATGCTTCCTTCTTTAGCCTCACTCCTACCACACTTTTCCTTCTGCCACCCCACCTTGCCTTCCCCGTCTTTCCTAAATATTCCATATTTTTACACATGCTGTTGTTCCACCTTGAATGCTCTCTGCCCATTCTACCCTCCAATTCCCTCCCCTTCTGCAACCCCTTCCTTCTTCTGTAGGCCGCCATTGGCATTCCTCCTTCGTGTACCTACTCTTCCCATTCTATATTACTAAAATTCTTATTTAATTTATCCATTTTGTCCACTTGCAGCTCAGTCCTCTCTAGAATATAAACTTCAGTATGCAAGTATCATGCCTAAGTAATTTGTAAAAGGACACAGTAGAAAAAGCATGATGAAGCAGCCTGAACTTAAAGTTCCATCACTTAGAAGCTATATAAAAACAAAGAACTAACAAACTTTCTGAGATTTGGTCTCCTCATCTATTTAAAAAAAAAAAAAAAATGCAATGATAATACCCTGTAAAGTTTCTGTAACAATTCAAAGTACCTAGTATAAAGTATGAAAGCCAATATGTGTTTAATAAATTTAATAGTAAAGAGCATAACAAAATACACATTACTTCTTTTGATATGTGTTATAACCTAACATTTGTTTTTAAAAGTTGCTATAGCTTACTTTCTGACGAATTTGGGTTTCTGTCAAATGTTATCCTATATGAACAACCACAGATAACCACGTAACTTATACATCAGAACATGATTCTCTGAATGATCATCCAGTTATAAATTCTGACCAAAGAGAGATTACAGTTACTTCATCCAATGAACTTTCATTTTTTTAAATAGTTAATAAATTGTGGTATATTCATAAGATGGAATTTTTCCACATGCGTCAACATGAATGAGTTATGCAGACATATCAGGGAGTGAAAAGTCAGAGACAAAAGAGCATGTATGGATCGTTTCATCTACAAAGGTTAAGAAACCCAAAAACTAATGTTTGATGTTAGTAGCCAGGTATAGTACTTTCCTTGGGGAAGAAGGATGGGGTTGGTGACTGAGAAGAAGCCTGAGAGGGCCTCCATGAGTTTTACTGGTATTGCACTTCTTGATCTGGGTGGTGGTTACATGGGTGTTTTCACCTTGTAAAAGTTCACTGAGACATTAGCACATGACTACTTTTCTGTACATTTGTTGCCCTTCATTAAAAATGTTTATTATTTTTTTTAAAATGGTAGCCTCAAGTATTAGCCATACTCCATGGTAGCTGCCGTGCTCCCGGTGATACCTGTTCTATAGACAGTGCAATCATTTTCAAAATGAGAAGGGTCAGCAGCATTAAATTACTACCCCAAAGTCACATAACAAATCCATGACTCAGAATGAAAACCTGCAAGTACTGATTTTCTTGCCAGGGTTCTTGATTTATGTGTGTATAATGCTATTCAAAATAAATATATCAGTGTCTTCTCAAGGAAGAAGTTCCTTGGATCTGTGCATTCGAAAGTTGGAATAGAATGCATTCGATGAAAAGCCGCTCTTTGGACATATCCCAGCTATTACGCTGGCTGCTGGCAGCACATCCTCTAAATCTGTGAAAATTTGCAAATCAAGGCAAGGCCTCAATCTGCAGCTGGTACAACACATATCTGTTTGAAATGAAATTTAGTTACGTTCTTTTTTTTCCCAGCTAAATTACACATAAAGGAGGAAAAAATCATTACGTATCCATTTAAAGCAACCATAATTCCAATGCCACACAATGCAATTAAAAAGCTGCAGAAAATCAGGCTATATGGCAATAATGCTGCAGAGCCAGCTCTCCTCTTCCATCAGTATTGAGAGGCGGGTCAGAGGGAGTCAGGAGTAAGAGGGCACTAACCCATCCTCCCTAACTAAAGGACCTAAGCCCAAACTGTAAGAAGGCCAGACCCCCGGCAGTCTCAGACAGGAGCCCTGGGCTTTTATCGCCAGGCACACTCTCCAGAAGCTCAGTGGCTATGCCACTGAGAGGCCTTGATTTGCAGATCATCTGCTCAGGTACAGAGAGAAAACACACTGTAATTTTACAGCTATGAGGCCTAATATCCAGCAGCACTTTGCTGTTTTAAGTATTTAGACAGCAAAAAGGCTTGGATTATACATAATTAGATGCTGATTAAAAATGCACAAGAAATCATGAGTTATGGCACAGATGGCTGCTTGAAAAAAATCTAAAGTATATATGGACTTTACAAAATCTAAACTACTTGTTCCATAAAATATTGCCACCTTGAGGAACTTGTGTAAGACTTATCGGTTTGTTCATTTTTCTTCTTACAAAATCAGTAGAAAGCAAACAATAAGTATCACTTTGAAATACTTCCTAATCTTACCAAAGACTTAGGTAAAAGTTTATTTTCCTCATGTAGATTATGTAAATGAAAGATCTTGAGGCCAGCAGCCGAGAAAATCTTAAAACAAGTCAACTTCAAAAAAAGACACAATTTTTCTTTACATGGAACAAAAGATATCTTTTAAAAAGCAAAGGGTAAAAATACTCTATATAAACTTTAAGACACTATCCTACTGTAAATCATACAGATATACCTGCCTAACAACTTATTTTTAACTAGGTAGCATCAAGTTAATTTGGTCAATTTGCGGTGAAAGCATGAGTTATAGTAACAGGTTATTATGGCTCAGTGAGTGCAAACTTGGCATTTATCTGAACACTGTTCCTGAATGTAATGATTTTAAAATTTTTTAAAAGTATGCATGTTTCAAATCACAATTCCAGCATTTAACCAGTGGAGCTGAGTCTAAAATTTAAAAAAAAAAAAAAAAAATGACACAATATCAGAAGCAAAACAACATCACAGTTACCAGGTATCCTTATTTTTTAAAATTCAGATGTTTTTATGTACTTGCTACAAGTCAAATATAAACTTCACATGAAACTCCTTGTAGGGCCAAACAGTTGAACCAGAGCTAACATTTTTCCTTCAGTGACAATTCATTTGAAACAGTAGCAATTTTATGCAAATAAAATTAATTTAATATTCATGTATTGTGTTTATAATAAACACTGCCATAATGGATTATGTTTTATAGGGCAAATATTATGCATGAACAATTCATTCCCAGTGCATTTAATTTGCAAAATCAACCAGAAATCAGGAGTAACAGATTGCAAGTTTGCAATTTATAAAGTGTTCTTTTTTTCTTTTCTTCTTTTTT
>NW_011888790.1:7218581-7228073 GCF_000151845.1 Pteropus vampyrus | reverse complement strand
TGGTCTTTCGCATTTAGCTTACATGTAATAAAACAGGGTTTTGTCAAGAACTGCAAAAATTCTAAAACTTAATCTTGCTTGCAAGCTAACAATTTAATCTGTCACAGTTCCATAGGTGTTGGCAAAGACATGAGACTGCAGGTGGGAGGCAAAGGACTTTATTACTCATAGAGACACAGGTAGCATGAGCTTCTTGTTCATATGGGTTCCCCATGCCTCCAAGTTCAATGTGAGCAATCAGAGCAGCCAAGATAGATGCTGCACACGCATTAGGTCTATGCCACAGCTGAGGAATCCCAAGGTGGGGAAATCACCAGTTTTATAAAAAGAACTGCAAGCAAACCTGCCTAACCTTTGTCCCTAAGGGAGTTTTTCCACATTAGGAAACAAATCTGCCCTTTTCCCAGAAGGAGACACTAGCTCTAGCTCTTAAAGCCATTTGCTATGCAAACATCCTTGAAAAGATAGTCCAGAACAAAAGCTGTCACAAAACTTGTAGAAAACACCATGAATAATGCCCCCCAACAATTTGGGGTTATATGCTCCATATTTTGTTAAAATTACTTCTAAATAGTTTTACATGTCATCTAAAAATAAAAGTTTGTACTACTTTCATGAGAACATTTTTCAATGATAAAACTGTGGAGTTTGGTGTTGACAAAAAAAATAATGCCCTTTTAATGTTAGAATTAATTTTAGTATAATACATATATTTTGGGCTATATTTTACACTACCACAGTTATATTTTATTTACATAAAACAACATTTTAAAAACACTCACATAAACATTTAATAATTATTACACATATTTATATGTTTTAATTTAAATAGAAGAAAGTAGAAAGCAAAGGAAAAAACACAAAGAGACAATACAAAGACCTGTAGTAACATTTGGTCTATCAGGTGCTCTATAATATCAATAAAATCTACAGAAAATTTTAAAAATCAGTCAATATTCTGGAAATAGCCAAATTTTGGTTTTCAGAAAAGAGTAGCTAAATTATCTTCCCATCTAACCTAGTCGTTTGGAACTGTAAATACTGCCCAAAATAATGAACTCATAAAACTTAATAGCTTGAGAGAATTTTAATGTTTCTAATCTAATCGAAGATAGTCTAAGGGCTTACAAGAGTAAAAATATTTCAAATAGCTAAAAAGAAAGGAAGGAAAGAAGGAAAGAAGGGAAGAAAGGAGGAAGGGAAAGAGGGAGAGAGGAAAGTAGAGAGAGATAAACCTGCTTTAGGCAAAAAAGAAATTTAAGAAAAGTTTTGCTTCAAGACCCTCAAAAACTAGGCAAAAATTTCTTTACAAATATACACAGAAATAGAGAAAGAATGAGAGAAGTGGGATAATAGTGGCTGTTTGGGTCACTACTTTATTACTTAATAAAATTTCTGAACCAAATATTTTCTCATTAACCTAAGAGGTTGATATTTAGCTCATATTTTTTAAGTGGCATAACCTTAAAAAGTTTACAGAAAATAACCTTCATGAAATGTTATTTAGATTTGAAAGAATAATATAGCCCAATGAAATCTGGTATACTTATGGCCTACCGGAAAATGTGTTCATCTACTCTGTAAGTGGAGTGATGGGAAGTAGTCACAGGCTACCAATATTACCTTTTTAACACCCACCACATTGTTACATAATAACCAAAGTATCATTTGTTGTGTTATTTATTTTTTTATTATTTTTAAAACAATGGCTGAGTGCTCTTGGATCATAATTAATAGCAGGCTGGAGAAGATCTGGTCATTACTTTACAGGAAATGTCTGACCTAAAGGTCATCGTATTTATTATAAGTTGTTCTAACCTCCTAAATATAGAAATAGAAAGCAATTCCTGTTATTTGTTGAACAATTGTACATAATCATAAAGTTGATGCACTGTGAACAATATCAATACATTTAGCCAGTGGATAAATGGAGCATAAGGGATGACACCAAAAAATCATCAGACAGCATAATAAGCAGAAATATGGGAAATAAGCAAGGTGAGGTATATTGACTTACGGCTTTTGAAGACAGACTTAGTCTTAGCTGTGTGACCCTGGACAAGCTCCCTTTTGGTATACTTAGCTATAGAATGGTGATAATAACACCTATTTCTCAGAGTTTTTGTGAGGATTAAGCGAGATTTTTTAAAGTGTCTAACGCACATGTGGCAGAAACTCAACAAATATTGGTTCGTTTTACTTCCAAATCTACCTACATCTATGCTACTGTTATAATCCAGACTTTAAAGTCTATGTAATAGTCCTAATGAAGAAAATAAGAAGAAAAAAAGAATTATAAGAAAAGAAGACTTTCTAGACGGAAGATACTAAATGATTTGAAGCTATTACAGCAGACAGTTAAGTAACAAGTTTTATTCTCCTCCATATGTTATGAGAAGAATTTATATTGCCTCTCGATTGAACATTCTGCAGTCAATTTAGTTTGCTCTGGCTATATTACTGTACATCCACCAAAATGAATAGACTCAACTCTGGCGCTCCAAATTGGCCAGTGTAATGAACAAAATAGGATTAATTCTGTTATTTTTATCATTATTATTACAGATTTAACCAAGGTTCTCCCTGTCAGTAGGTAAAGCCATTTAGTTAGTGTTTCATTAAAGTATAATTCAATTGATGAAAAGTCAACAATATTCACTGAGTGGCAACTGAGAAAAATAACCTCTTGTTTCTCCTGGCTTCTCAGCAATGTTAATGTGCTGACCTCATCTATGATGACTGTACCACTAGCCCTAGGTGCTGTAAGTTATAAATGAAGCCTGCATCATTAGCGCAATCTTCATTCAAGTACCCATAGCCATATGCATTCATACACTCTCATGTGCATAGATGATGAATAAATTAGGGTGTAATTAGCAATAAAGTCTAGTAAGAAGTTTCTAGAACCTCTTTTAAAATAGCTAATCAATATAAATGACATTCTAGAAAAAATAATTGGAAAAGAAAAAAATCAGCTGTTGCCAGGGGCCAGAGGTCAGGAAGAAGGGACTGACCAGAAAGAGAAAGTAACTTTGAGGAATGAGGGGAATGTTCTATACCTTGATTATTGTGGTGGGTACACGACTGCATGCATTTGTCAAAACCTATAAAATTATACACCTAAAATGAGTGAATATCATTGTTTATAACTTATAGACAAATAAACCTGACTTTAATAAAAGCCAACTAATTGGAAAAAGAAAAAGAAAGTAGAATGGCCATTAGTAACAACAAATGCTATAATTTATCTTCCAATAATGCTCCATGAAGCTAAGATGCAGAGTTGTCATGAATCTTTAAAAACTTGCAACATTCTGTATATGAATAAATTCGTGGACTCAATACCACTAGAGATCAGAATCAACTGAAATTGGCATTGATTAAATATTGTCAAATTTCAACTCCACATGCTAATGCAATGGAAGGAAATGAGATCCATGAGGAAAGCAAAAACTTCATTGTAATTAGGAATTTAAATGGCTGCCTTATAATAAAAACCCACAAAACATTTCCAATTCCCAATGCTGCTCTACATATGCGTAAACACTTCATATTTTGAAGCATTTTAACATTATTGCTTTATGTAATTCTTGGGTAACCAGACACACAATTAATGCAATGTATTATGTGGAAATCATAAGACTTCTTATTTTGTATAATATTTCAAAATTTCAAAGCACTGTCACATATGTTATCTCCTTCAATTGTCTCAAAGCATATGCCATAAAAATTCTTACAACTGTTTTACAAATGAGGTAAGTGAAAAGCAACCAACAATAATGATTGCATGGTTTGCCCATAGTCTCAGACGTAAGGCTCTAAATTTAGACATGGGACTTAAACTCAGGTGTTTTGATTCCTAATAGTAAAAGCTAGATTTACCTATTGGCACACATTAAAGGATCTAATTTGCACAACACTATGATTTGAGTACTATTATTGTCTCTTTTTAACAAGTGAGGAAACCGAAATACAGAGAGGTTAAGTAACTTTTACAAGGTCACACAGCTAAAAAACTAAGGAACCAGAATTCAAAAACAGGCCATAGATTCCACGATTCCATGATCCACCACCATGGAATTTTGTGTATCATGAAATCTATTACTCCTGCGCTGGGCATAAGAACAACTCTAATCGATGTACACACTACTCAAGTTTGTTTTAACGGAAATTAAATTAACGAGTTAGAATGATCGCTATTTCACTTCTGTTTTTTATAAAGCTTCGGATCTGACAGATAAACTGAAATGTTTTTCACTCTAACCCGCTCCTAATTCTGACCAGCTTCTCAATCTGTTTAAATCCCATGATGCATACCATCAACTACTCTGTTATAAGCATTCAACTTCCCAATTTTCCTGTCCTTCCACTATCTCATTTTTGCAACTTCTCCCCAACTTTGAAAAACCCCATCTTTTATTTCCTTTGCCGCTACATCCGAGCCACAAAGAGTAACTAAAAAAATCACTGAGGTTGGTTCCACCATGAAGTCTTGACCTCCAATGTCAAGCAGAGCTTTAGTACCATTCAGTAATCTCTGCCATACAGTTCATTTCACCTCTTTCTCCCATTCCCCACAGCTGCTATTCCAAAGCCTAATTATTCTCCTCAGGCATCATCTCGCTTTTCTTTGTATCTCTCAACACATGAACTTTGTCACTTCATTAAAGAAATTGAACCATCATATATATGGACTCTTCAACTCTGTCTCCATGTATGGTAAGATATCTGTTATCTGCTTTGTCTCATACCACCTCACCTCTACTTTTTCATAATTAATCTCCAGTCTCTCCAGTAGCTTTAAAATCTCCCTCTCCACTCCTTTTTTCATTCAGCACATAAACATGCTAAAATTGTCTTTATTTTTAAAAATTCCTCCCTTAATTTGTGTCTGACTACCTCTCTTAGACTTTCTCTTTACAATCAAATATTTGAAAAGAGTAGATGTTTACTGTCTCCTCATCTTCGCCTTCTCTTTGCTTCTCAAACCAGTGTCAAATGTCTTCTACTTCAAAAATAACTTTGTGAAAAAACACTCGTAAAATAAACTCAGTATAGTTTATTTTACGAGTTCATTGACTGGGGCTGGGGATGGAGGAAGAGACATGGGGAAATTTGGAGGGCTAATGAAAACAGTCTGTGTCTTTATTGTGGCAACAGTTTCACACCTGCTAAACCCAATGAACTGTACACTTTAAAAGGGTACCATTGATAACATATAAATTATACCTCAATAAAGTTGATTAAAAAGTAAATTCAGTGTGACAAGAGTTCTAATGTTTAAAAAGAACAAAGAAATGAACTAGAAGGAAGTAGATTAGAGTTATCAAAAGGTAAAATAAGATAAATTATGCAACTAAACACTAAATTGAAACGTGAGTTTCCTCTTGACCAAGTCAGAAAGGGAATAATATTGGATTAGAGAAATTTCCTCATGGTAATAGAGTTCAATGAGAAATGAATCACTAATCTTCATAGATGAGATTTTAGTAACATAACAGCTTTTAAAAATATAGAAAGAATATTTAATTGAACATTTTATGTATCCTCTTTTATTTTAAAAAAATGAACGTATAACATTAAATTATTACTCAACGGAAGCATTTCTAAAGTTACTAATAAAACCTGGACTGGGTTTCTTACTTTCTAACAATATAATACACACTGCAAGAATAGATAAGCATTGAAAAAAAATAATCTTCCACATGCCAGGTACTTTATATATGTAATCTCATTTCATCTACATTGTATAATAAAAGCGTGTTAGATGAAATAAAATTACTCATTTAAAGTGGTTAAATAACACAGCTAATATGAGGTAGAACCAGAATCAGCTCCAGAATCTGTCAAGCTTTAAAATCCTTCCTTTATGCCATATACATCCATCCACTCATGCAAAGGAGTAGATTGTCAACATGTCCATTAAACAATCTCCCTCAAATATCAATTGTCTGAAGAAGTCATTGGCAAATGCTGTGTCACAGACATTTTGCTCTCACGTTCACTGATGTGTGCATGAAACACCAACAGTCTAGGGGATGAGAAGAGAAATAAATGTGCTTTGGCCATCGAGAAATGTGGGAGTTAGAGTCTCTCTGTCCTCCTAAATGACATAGACCAAAGGAGGATCTTCAAGAAAGCAAAAAATATATAATCAGCCTTGATTCTACTGAAGCCTCAGACAGTCAGTGGTTTCATCCCAAGAGTTCTACACCATTTACTATGGAAAATATATGCGTGACAGAAAAGAGTACCTCCCTTGACCATAAAGCATTTGATTTTTAATAAAAACTACATTTTGTAGGAACACATAAATGTGTTAGCTACAAAATTCATTCTCAAAATTTCAATTAATTACTTTGTTAGGTAGAATTATTTAGTATTACGCATTTAGAGAATGGAAAGATTTCCATTTTAGTTTTAGTTGAGCAGATTCAGAACTGTTCTCTCTGTGATAATGAGCAACTAACTCAGCTGTTCTCTGTGAGAGACAGAAACTGTAGGTATCTTCTCAGCATAAAATAAACTAAGGGAATTTGAGGAATTCTCTCATTTTCTCCCAACCCATATCCAGTATATCATGAATCCTGGCAGTTGTACCTTTAAAATACAGCCAAAATTTCACTACTTTTCTACACTTCATTTCCCACACACTGAGGTCACTACTTAGATGGTCTCTCTGTTTCCATCTTTTTCCCACTATACTGTATCCCCACACTGCAGCCAGGGAGCTCCTTTTGAAACACGATCATGCACCACTTAACTATGGAAATACATTCCAAGAAATGCTTTGTTAGGTGATTTCTTCATTGCGCAAACTTCATAGAGTGCACTTACACAAACCTAGCTAGTAGAGCCTACTACTCACCTAGGCTGTATGGTATAGCCTATCACTCCTAGGCTACAAGCCCTTGCAACATGTTTCTGTACTGAATACTGTAGAAAACTGCAATAAAATATCTAAACATAGAAAAGGTACAGTAAAAATATGATATAAAAGATAAAAACATAGTACACCTGTATGCATAGGGCACTTACCATGAATGTAGCTTGCAGGACTAGAAGTTGTTCTGGGTGAGTGAGTGGTGAGCGAATGTGATGACTGTATGCTACTGTACACTTTGTAAACACTGTACATTTAGGTTACACTAAATTTATAAAGCAGCATGAGATTAAGCCAAGCACAGAAGAAAATGATGCAACCAAGAGATATGGTAAACACGAAACGCATGAGGCTGCTGCTGGCATGACATAAATAGAAAGAGTACACTCTAAATTAACAATAAAAAGTATAGTATATTAAAAACATAAACCAATAATGTAGTCATTTATTATCATTTTCAACTATTATGTATTGTATGTAATTGTATGTGCTATACTTTTATATGACTGGCAGCCTAGTAAGTTTATTTACACTGGCATCGCCATAAACAAGTGAGTGATGCTTTGTGCTACAATATTATGATAGCTATGATGTCACTAAGCAATATTAGTTTTTCAGTTCTATTATAATCTTATAGCACCACCAATGTATATGTGGCCTGTCGCTAATCTAAACATCATTATGCATCGCATAACTGTACAAGTCTGATATGTCATCCCTCTATTTGAAATGTTCCAAAGTCTTCCCATTGCACTCAGATTGAAAAAAAAAAAAAAAATAGTCCCTATGATCACCTACCTGTAAGACGCTATCTACATGCACATGTACACGTGCACACCTGACCTCATCATCTATCTTTCTCCCCTCCAGCTCAATGTTTTTCTTAAGGCACCTTGTAATACTCCAGGCATTCCCCTGCCTCAATGCCTTTGCACTGTCTGTTCCCTCTGCCTGGAATACTCTTTCCCCAGAAGTTCTCAATGCTCACTACTTCAGTTCACCTAAGTCTTAACTCAAATAATCATTTTCAGAGAGGTGTTTCCTAACTAATCACCTTATTTTAAATTGCATCACTCTATTTCCTTGCTTTGTTTTTCTCCTTAGCACATATCACCAACTCACATAGTATGTATTTTATTTTCTTGTCAATTTTTCCCACTGAAACAGAATGTGAGCTCTGTAAATTATTTTCTGTTTTATTCATTGTCATGTCCTCAGTGCCTAGAACAGTGATTGAAACATAAAAATCAAGTAAATATTTCTTGAGCGAATATTATTGTATGACTGAATAAATGAAATAATGACAGCCACATAGCGAAGAATGCTTATCTTTTTGTTTGCTACCACCGAAGTATGTACATCTACTACCTCTAGTACTTTTGCTAAATTGTTTAGTATAAATTAAAAATAAATGAGAAATTAGTCTGTTTTACATGGTTGAGTACTGGAATTGTATGTATAATAAAATGATTTCTACTCTCCCTGCTTTAACAGTGTTGGTAGTACTCAGATTTTCGAGAAGCATGTAATAGGATATGATTTACAGACCTATTATACTTAGTCCATAATTATTTTCTGACATGGAATCAAAACCTAATGGAGAAATTAATGAATACTGTCCTTTAGTGTGTTTTCAGTGAATACTACAAAAATAAAAAATTCATAAAAAATAGATGTGTATAAATCCTGCTAGTTTTTCTAAAATATTAAGACTGTCTTCTAATCTTATAATTTTTTTAGAAGAAAACTGAAAGAGAATTTCAATTGCATACTCACCAGTAGAACAAACTTCCAGCCATGAGGCAGGGGGAAGAAAAAGGAGGATGATGAAACAACCCAAACTTCATAGGTCCTGTCTTAGGACCAGTCTCTCACGAGTAGTAACTCAGCAAGATGAAGTTATTTGTACAACTGAGATGTGTGTCCAAGTGCGCTAAAAGGTAATAATAGCCAAGGCAGGAAGAAGTAGAACAAGACATAAATCTGGGTATGTCTTCCAAGATTGTGAGTGTGAAGAGAGATAAGCAGCCATGTTTGAGGAGGAAAAAAAGGAATTTTAGGCACAGAATAGGTGGAAACAGTAAAATTATTGGAGAAAATGATCTACTCTTGTCAGACTGTACATACTCTTTTAGATAGACTGTATCTTCAACAATACAATCTCATCACTACTAGGTTGTTTTTGTTGTGTTTTTTGTTTTTTGTTTGTGTTCGTTTGTGTTGGCTTGGGAATGCCCTGCTCCTGTGTATTAAACCAGACAAAGAAATTCTTTTTCTCTGGTTGTAGATACATCCTGACACGACAGTTCTCATATTGTTAGTGTATATTGTACTGAAAATATTAGGACCTATTACTGAGGAGGCAAGTGATTCTTGTAGCCAAAATCCTCCTGGATTCTCAGTCACCATTTAGTAATTATTTGGCTTGTCATCAATGGCAGTTTACACCTCTATGATTTCATTTGCAAAAGTAATACCATGAACACTAACAATGTTCCAACATCTTTCTCAGTAATTGTCCGTAATGACTGCATCTGGAGCTTTCAGTGGGATTTAGTAATCCATTTTATAGAAAGGATAATTGCTGAAAATATTTTAACCCAATTTGT
>NW_011888790.1:7156804-7218531 GCF_000151845.1 Pteropus vampyrus | reverse complement strand
AGCTCAATGTTTTTCTTAAGGCACCTTGTAATACTCCAGGCATTCCCCTGCCTCAATGCCTTTGCACTGTCTGTTCCCTCTGCCTGGAATACTCTTTCCCCAGAAGTTCTCAATGCTCACTACTTCAGTTCACCTAAGTCTTAACTCAAATAATCATTTTCAGAGAGGTGTTTCCTAACTAATCACCTTATTTTAAATTGCATCACTCTATTTCCTTGCTTTGTTTTTCTCCTTAGCACATATCACCAACTCACATAGTATGTATTTTATTTTCTTGTCAATTTTTCCCACTGAAACAGAATGTGAGCTCTGTAAATTATTTTCTGTTTTATTCATTGTCATGTCCTCAGTGCCTAGAACAGTGATTGAAACATAAAAATCAAGTAAATATTTCTTGAGCGAATATTATTGTATGACTGAATAAATGAAATAATGACAGCCACATAGCGAAGAATGCTTATCTTTTTGTTTGCTACCACCGAAGTATGTACATCTACTACCTCTAGTACTTTTGCTAAATTGTTTAGTATAAATTAAAAATAAATGAGAAATTAGTCTGTTTTACATGGTTGAGTACTGGAATTGTATGTATAATAAAATGATTTCTACTCTCCCTGCTTTAACAGTGTTGGTAGTACTCAGATTTTCGAGAAGCATGTAATAGGATATGATTTACAGACCTATTATACTTAGTCCATAATTATTTTCTGACATGGAATCAAAACCTAATGGAGAAATTAATGAATACTGTCCTTTAGTGTGTTTTCAGTGAATACTACAAAAATAAAAAATTCATAAAAAATAGATGTGTATAAATCCTGCTAGTTTTTCTAAAATATTAAGACTGTCTTCTAATCTTATAATTTTTTTAGAAGAAAACTGAAAGAGAATTTCAATTGCATACTCACCAGTAGAACAAACTTCCAGCCATGAGGCAGGGGGAAGAAAAAGGAGGATGATGAAACAACCCAAACTTCATAGGTCCTGTCTTAGGACCAGTCTCTCACGAGTAGTAACTCAGCAAGATGAAGTTATTTGTACAACTGAGATGTGTGTCCAAGTGCGCTAAAAGGTAATAATAGCCAAGGCAGGAAGAAGTAGAACAAGACATAAATCTGGGTATGTCTTCCAAGATTGTGAGTGTGAAGAGAGATAAGCAGCCATGTTTGAGGAGGAAAAAAAGGAATTTTAGGCACAGAATAGGTGGAAACAGTAAAATTATTGGAGAAAATGATCTACTCTTGTCAGACTGTACATACTCTTTTAGATAGACTGTATCTTCAACAATACAATCTCATCACTACTAGGTTGTTTTTGTTGTGTTTTTTGTTTTTTGTTTGTGTTCGTTTGTGTTGGCTTGGGAATGCCCTGCTCCTGTGTATTAAACCAGACAAAGAAATTCTTTTTCTCTGGTTGTAGATACATCCTGACACGACAGTTCTCATATTGTTAGTGTATATTGTACTGAAAATATTAGGACCTATTACTGAGGAGGCAAGTGATTCTTGTAGCCAAAATCCTCCTGGATTCTCAGTCACCATTTAGTAATTATTTGGCTTGTCATCAATGGCAGTTTACACCTCTATGATTTCATTTGCAAAAGTAATACCATGAACACTAACAATGTTCCAACATCTTTCTCAGTAATTGTCCGTAATGACTGCATCTGGAGCTTTCAGTGGGATTTAGTAATCCATTTTATAGAAAGGATAATTGCTGAAAATATTTTAACCCAATTTGTGGAATAAGTTTTATTATTTTCTAATGAATATGTCACATGTCATCTTTAAAACTTTGTCAGAGTCATTTTGTTGTTATTGTTGGGGTTTGGATACTTTTAAATAAAAAATACAAAAAAAATGTGTTGAGTAACATAATACTCATGAAACCATCTCCCAGAATTAAGGGCTTTTATTATTGTTGAAATTTTATTGAGGTCTTTTTGGGGGGTGGAATATGTTAATAAAAAAGTCAGTCTCAATCTCTCTCTCTCTCTCTTTTTTTCTCTCCTACAATATTTATCTAACCACAGGATAAGATGATAGCACATGGGAAAGTAAGACTGATTTCTGCTTATCTACAACCCTATACAACTGCTTACATAGGAAATACCTCCCCAAAGAATTCAGTGTGCTATGAATTACTTACTATTTAAAAGATCAGTCACAGACTTGGAAAAATATATCTCTTATATTAAAAATTTGCTAAAACATGCCTGGTTTAGTTTTGTGTAAAATATGGCTCAGTGATACTGGGAGTCAAAAGAAATCTAAGGAAAATCTCTAGATGATAATAACCATATCGAGGATGAATCTAGCTATAAGGACTCATTATTACTGGCTTCTTGATTAGACAGGTGGCTCTAACAGGCTGCTGTTTGTGTCATCTTAAAATGATAAATAAGCTAAACCAGGTATTTTTCTATTTGATTTATGAACTAACTATCATAAAGAGTGGTCTATACATTTATATAAATACAACCCAGATTTTCTATGAATCATACTCTGCAAGGATCACTGTGACTCTAAAATTTCCTAATATTTATGTATAATTTCCTGGATTATTGGGCACTATAAACTGAAAATATTACCAAATTTACAAATATTATTAGGCTCTCTCTGCAACTACCACAATTATGGTGATATTTCCTTTCCCCATTTGGAACTAAGGAAACAAAGCAGATATTAAAGTAAAAATACTGTGTATTCTAATAAAATCTGAAAGATAAAGGACTATTGACATTCCCATTACCAATAAAGGCCAAATATATTTTATATCTAAATCTAAATAATCTAAAAATGGTAACTAGTAAGTTCATTTGGGGCAATCGAGGTAGTATAATTAGATTGTCTCATGGAAAATGCCTGTAGAACTAGGTAGAACCTGTTCAATATTTTACTTCTAACATTCATCAACTATGTGACAATGATCAAGTTATTGAACCCTTTAAGATTCTATTGTTTCCTCTATAAAATAAGGATAATGACAACAGCAATATTACATGGTTGCTTTTCACTGCTCCTGGCCTATGCTGAGCATTGAGCATTGTCTGATGCTGTTATTGCGTTTTAAAGATAATAATCTGTAGCAGGAACTGCTACTTGTTTATCAATGTCCAATCTCTTTATTCTTTAGTTTTAGAATCCTTCATTTTGAACTAGACATGGCCTTATGGAATAAAGACTATATTTTCCAACATCTTTTGTACTTTGACTTATGGCCAATGGGAATTTCTTTTAGAAATGCTTTACGTGTGACTTCTAGGATACACCTTTAGAAAGAAAGAACAGAGTCAAAAAAGATCATCCCAGATAGAGAAGCATGGAAAGAAAAGGTTTAGTCCATGCTTCTTATTCAAAAGTGTACATCAGAGCATTTTAATGTACTCTCAAAGCAGAGGCCCCATGGCTAAAGGTTCAGATTCAGCAAGTCTAGTGTAGGGTCCATAAATGTGAATGCGAAAAGCAGTCCCCAGATAATTATGATATGCACATGTAGTTTGAGAACCATTGCTATAAGGTTTCCACCAAATCTCATACATGTAGAATATGAAGGTTAAATGAACATCAATCAAACAATACATTGGAAACTCTGCAAACTGAATAGACTATCCCTAAGCCAGCCAAATAATGCCTGATTATAGAACACAGTATTAAAATTTCCATCTCATTTGTTGTCTATACATGATGAGCTATATCTTGTAACTACAAAAACCTTTGTCTCTTAATCCTTCTGTTTTCCATTCAGAACCTCAAAGTCTCTAATGATGTATTCTAGATTTCTCTTAATTGCATTTTTATGCAGTTTTATCTGCAAAAATAAATAAATATCGGTGAGTAAAATGAGCCTTGATGAGCCCTTGTCACCTCCTGAATACGTGCTCCAGGTTGGCTGCACACCTCCAGAGAGAGCCACCCCCATATCTTTCATATAAAGTCATCAACCACCAAGTCATTCTTAGAGAGTACTGGTTCTCGATCAGGGGTGATTTTGTCAGGACACATTTGACAATGTCAGAAGATATTTTTAGTTGGTTCAACTGAGGTGCATCTAACAGGTAGAGTTCAGGGATGCTGTGAAACATTCTACCATGCACAGGACAGACCCCTGTAACAAAAAGTTACCCAGTCCAAAACCAACAGTGTCAGGGTTGAAAAACTGTTCTAAAGAGTGCTGAAGGGACCCCTTCCCCTATAGACCTGTGGTTAGAATACCCAAAACACACATTATCTGAGAAGCACCTCACATCCATCTAAAAAATAAGCTCTGCGAGGAGACATCATGCTTGTGCCCACCCCTGCGTCTGCCCTGTAGACATTCAATCTTAACATCTCTGAAACAGTACAGAGGAGGATGTATTCTGCAATCAGACCACTTCAGCTTGTGCCCCAGCTCCAGAATTTAATACTGTGGTACAAAAATTATTGTGATAGAAAATTTCCTAATATATTATAAAAATTAAATGAGATGTAAAGTTTTTAGGACAATACCTGGCACATAATAAATTATTAATAAGATAATGTTATTTTAAAATGAAATAATAGAATAATTTGATGAAAGAATGAATGATTTTTGTGATGCTCCAGCAGTGCAGAAAATTTCCTTTTTCATCTTTAAACTTATATGTCCTTTTCCTCCACCTCACCTTTAATCATAACCTGGTAACTAATAGGATACAACTTTACTTTTTATATGTGGACATAGATAATAGACACAGACACCTTTGTGTTACTGGTGTGACCTTCATGTCTTCAAATACCTTTCTCTTCCTTGTTCCTTCCTGGGAGCAATTCTTCTACAAACCTATGAAGATCCCATCTTTCCACATATGACAGAACCATACAGAAACATCGCGCACAACCATCTCACTTTTGCTAATAACCAGAGGCAAAATAAACATGACAAATTTCTGCAACAATTTTCATAGTGGCATTCTGCTGGGGTGACAAAATGAAATAGCAGTGCTTCCTATCTTCTCTCAACAATTCTCCTTGGCCTTTACAAACTACTCCTTTAAAGCTGCTCCCACAAAGGCTTCCATTTTGACCTTTTGTGTTCTTTCTTCTCCCACTCCACCCAGCCTGTTCACTCACAAGACATAAACTTACTCTTGTCTGAATAGCTGCCATGCATTGAGTGCCCCTATGGGCCCAGCACTGTGATGGGCACATCACTTCCACTGTCTCTTTTAAGTTTCTCAACAGTATTGCAAAGCATACATTGTTATCCCCAGTCTATAGAAGAGACTGTGGCTCTAGTTAAAAAACTCTCCTCTCATAACTGGTGGAATTCAAAATCCAAACCCGTTCTGCCAAATACCAATTCTATCCCGACTATCCTTCTTTGCTCATCCTGTGCTTGACTCCTGGATGGCCTCCTAGAAAACACGCATCATTTAATGGAATCCCTCTACTCTCAGGTGATTCTTTCACACAGGACTATTTCACTCACTTGCTGCTCACACTGTCTCTCCCTAGGGGAAGAGAAGGTAAAAGAACTACCTCCACCATGAGCATCTCTTACATTTCCACAGAGGCCCTTCTGATGGAATTTCTCATTGAATTCCTGAAAAACAAAAACAAAAAAATAAGACCACTCTTCCATTCAGACAAAGTGATCCTGCTTCAAATTATTATTTTTTTCCTATCTGAAATGCTGAGAGACACTTCTGCATTAATTCTAGGCATGTGTGGAGATAACCTAACTTTCAGCCTGACTTGCCATTTAAAAGATTTACATTTCATCAGAGAGACATATATAATAAGTTCTCCATATTAAAAAAAAAAAAGGAACTTTGTATTTCTTCATGTTCTTTCACTGGTATGACAGGGGTGTGTACCATTAAGTTGGAAGGGAAGAAAGAAAGTGAAATGCCTTACTCTGGCCAATCCTCCACCTGAACCTAGAATTCTACAGAGAAGAGCGAGAGAAAGTAAGATAATATGGAAAAGAAAGCAAAAAGAAAAACTATCAAAAGTAAGGATACTATTCTAATGCACCATCCTTTCAGTCAAGTAACCTGAAACTTTGAGGTTGTCTTTAATTCACTTCTATTATTTTGTCACCCAAACAAGGCATTCATTAAGACCTATTGATTTTTCTTCAAATCCGTCTTATATCATCTATACTTTGAATATTTACTGAGAGACTGCTATGGGCAAGGAATTGTGCTAGATACAATGGATTATATAGTATATGTATGCATGTGTGTGTATATGTGTGTGTGTGTGTTTGCATGTATGTGTGTATGTGTATACACACACACACACACACACACACACACACACACACACATAAAATTTCTGTGAGTTGTCCAGGAGATAGATACATAGGCAGATAGATAGAAGCAATATGTGTCTAACTATATGTCTAACACATAGAATATATTATATGAGTGCGTTTTTCATTGAGAACAGTTCTTTTCCTCACAGCTCTCACAATCTAATAAATAAGAAAAGATGTGCAGAAAACAGCAATATAAATTTATTAGGACAATGATCCAAAGAGAATTATAACTTAAGGGCTATTAAAGTTCAAAAAAAAAGAAAGAATCTAGCCGAGGCAAAGCTTCATGAAGGACGTGAAACCTAAAACTGCCTAGAACAGTTATGATCTTGTATTAGGATAATTCTTCATTGTTATACCAATATTCTTTAAAATCTTACTTCAGTAATTGAACCACAGCATTTCATGGAGTTACATTTAAAAATTGTTTCATTGCCATGTGAAAAAGACATATAGACAGTCAGTGTATTTGTCCTTACCGGGTCTAAACCTGCATTACTCAGGCTTGATTATGACCTTCCGGTGGGCTTTCAAAACTCGAGGCTTTCTATCTTCCAAATTATTTGGCAAACTTCTTCAAGATTGATATTTCTAAAACTTCACTTTTATCATGTCATTCTCTTATCCTTTAAGGGTCTTTATTTCTGTCCATTTCCAATCTAAACTGGTCTTTCTGACTCTACTCTACCTATTTAATTTTACTCCCTGTAACTCTACCTTGCATCTTCCTTGGGAATCCAGCCTAGCTCAGTACAAGCTCCACAGCTTAACTGCCTGGTCTGAATGCTGATGAGCCACTGCCGGGCCACATAATCATGCACAAGTTAGGTGTTCACTCACTCAGTGCCTCAATTTCCTCATCTTAAAAATGGAGATAAGAGTTCTTTCCTCAAAGCATTAAATGAAGTATTAAAGGAAATGATACTCAGCACAGTGCTAGTAAGTACTCGATAAATGATATCTGTATTCATGATATTTTTGCTTATAAAGTATACCCTCTCCTTTCCTGATAACATCATACTGCTTTTCCTTTGAGAAACTACCTCTCCCCAGATTCCCCCTGTCCCTGATAAATGTACCAATGAAGGAACTCCAGTATCTACATCATCCCTGGAGGTGGACATTCTATTCAAGTAAAACAAATTGCTCTCTCTGTCTCCTGGGATTTAAGGACTGCAGCTAAAATAATCTAATGACAGTGCCCCCAGGAGATTGTTAATTGCTATCTGCTGTCTAGATCCTCAAGGCTATCCTACCTAAGACATAATTGTTTAATTCTTCATTTCTACAAGTTGTCCAGAATCCACTATTGATTTCCTCTCTTGTTTAAGTTTTCCTGAGTTGCTTTCAGATATTTTCAACCAACTGACTGATATTCATCTTCTCACTCTGAAGAAAACCTCAGGATCATCCCTTCCTTGCACACTCTCTTCATCTCACAAAGAAGGCTCTCTAATTTGCCTTCCACCTACCCATATCCACCCATCTTTCAAGATCCAATACTTTTTGATAATTACCTGTGCCTTCATTGATCTCTTTCTCTATTTTTGAACATCTAACATAATACCGAGTTTAGCTTCTCTTTATAAAAAAAGTGCTTGTACCATTCAGTGTATAATAGTGTGTTTGTCATGTCTCAACAACTGACTCCTAAACCCCTTAGAAATGAAATCTATAACTCGCACAATGGTTTATGTGTAGTATTTAACATGGTGCTGAGCCCAGGGAAGACATTCAGTATCTATTAGTTTTTGATTAAGGTTAATTTAAAAAGTTTAGAATTTTTCCTCTCTTTGTCACTCAAAGTCCTACATCTATGTCAACCTCTTATGAATTCTGTCCTGTCTGTTCTCTTTTTGATCTTCTGAATTATGCCAGTCTTTTCTAAATATCTGTTTATTATTAAACACAGTTGCTCAATGTGTATTTGTTAATAGATAAAGAAATGTTTTCTATGGTTTTAAGAAATATGGTAGAAATAAGTAATTTTCAGTGCCCTGAGAATAGTATGTATGGATACTGATTGGTTTTCGGCATTCTCCATTCCTCTCCAGAGTAAACCTAATCAGAAAACAGCAGCATCCCACAAATCTCACAAGTTTCTTTCCTGCCATCTGGTCAGAAAAGGAAGTCATGAAACATTAGTAGGTGGCAGTGGCTAAGGACAGACAGTACCGTTAGTACTTTTGATGTCTTCTTCCACTCTGAATATTCAGTTTTACATATCCAACTGAATGCAAAGGCCTTCCAAGAAAAATATTTGATTTTTCAGCAAAGAAATTTTCCTTGTTTCCTGTAAATTCTATTCTCCAGAAATATTAATATATCTCAACCAAATATCTTCATTAATCTTTTTGAAATTTGACATCAAATCCTATAAGAATCATTTGAATCTGAGTAACATGAACTTTTAGAATATGATTTGTTTCATTATTTGCTCTATAGAATGGTTACCCACAGATTTTTTTACTGGACCACTGCATATTTTATGTCTGAGACTAGATGCAAAATGTTTGGCTATCTTTTCATGTTAGCCACAATCAAAGGAACACCACTTGTTTGCCATACATCTGCTTACTGCTTGTTCTTTGATCCTTGGACAAGTTGAGATAAACTGGCACAGTAGCCTTAGTCAAACAGAAAAACAGATCTGGTCAAGTAAAGAACAGAGAAATGGTATCGAGTCTTTTGGCAAATGTGATGAGATATTTTTTTGTGTGTTAATCCTATTCTTCTACAGAAAGTTCCAGTTACAATCTGAAGTTCTCTCAAGGTTAAGTCCTTTCATATTTCCTCTACTTACAGAATAAAATCAAAAGTTTTATGTTCTTCATGTTCTGGCCCCTGCCTAAATCTCCAACCTCTTCTCTTATCACTTCCCTCCTCAATACTATACAATACTCTACCTCCCTTAGATTATAATTATCTTGGCCAAAACTTTAGTCTCTTTTAAGTAAAAGTCCTAAAGAACTAGAAGAAAAAGAAGAGAGAAAATATTTAAAATAATAATAATAATAAATCTGAAGTCAGAAAGAAAGGAAACAACAAAGAAAGGAAAGTAAATCCCTTTATATTACCAGATTTCATGCAATTACTTTACTCTAGATATGCTGGGACTCTACCTAAGAGACAACTAGATGGGTGACCTCCACTGTTACAACCTGAAATCTTATCAGAAAGATGTAGGAAAAGAAGCTCATAGCCAGAATCATCTTCCTTCTCTACCAAAAGAGAAATATACCTGGTTAGGCACTACACAATCCATCACACACATTATCAAGTGTAAACTTACTACAACTCTTCTGTTTTGTAGGTTTGTTTCTTAGTTCCATCTTTTCCCATAATTTCTATTAGTCTCTTCAATATGTAGACTCTTAAACCTCAGGGCAGTTGATAAATTGTAGATTATACAACAAAATCCATTATCATTTATTATGAATCCACCATCAGGCACCAGGGAATGGAGATTTGCTGAGGCACTCTCCATTACAACAACATCTCAATGGAAATCTTGGGGCTGGATAGGTCTATAAGCTCTTCCACTAACTAAATTCTGCTGACTCAGTCCTCTCCCTCTTCTACTGTTAACATGTCTCTCCAGACTACCATTCCACCCTCTGTGTAAGTAAGCATTACCAGCAGCTCTTACCCTACACAAACCCCTGACTCCCGCTAATTCTACCCACATTCTCATCTTTACTTAGATCTGTTCTCTTCCACCCTCAGAGCTAGAGAGAGGGATGAGACTCTTCCTAGCTCTGGCATCGTTGCTTTTACAGCACTGTTCCCCCACTTCCATGAAAAAAACTCTCCTCTTTGCGAGTTAATGATTTTCACTAATCTTCTTCCCCATCAAAGCCTCCAGGTGATACTCACACTTCTAGAGTCTGAAGCCTGGCTTACGACTTTCTTGCCAACATTTGAAAGGAGTCTCCTAAAATGTTTGTGCTGTATATTCTAATATAGCCTTACAGTTACCTTATCTCTTCTCAATCCATGATTCTATCTTCTATCTCTATCCACACAACTTTGCAATAACTCCAACTCACCCTGAAATCTGAAACTCTCCTCTCTATCACAGACCTTCTTTCCACCTCATTCATTTTGTCACTCCAGTCCTACTCTTTATTCTCATGATGACTTCTATTCATCTCAATTCATCATTTATGAATATCACTTCCATTATGGGTTTGCTTGCCTCTCTGCCTCTCTGCCTCTCTGAATATCATGGCCTACAATTTCAACAAAACTTTTACTGTCACTCTATATGTCTTACCCTCTTGACCACTGGCCATATGTGCCTTCTCAGTCTCCTAAGTTTAATCTCTGCTTTCTCTATTCCTATTACTAAGGCTCTTAAAACTTGTAGAAAAGTCCAAAAAATGTTGGACATTTCCCCTACAAAGACAAGCCATTAAACATCAAGTAGGCCCTAGCTACTGTCTGGAAACTTTTCGTTTTCTCCTTATAGATTCAGCTCTCCTAAAATCTAAAAATCACTTACAGTAGGCTCTGCATAGATGTATTTTCTCATCCCTTTCCTTAACTAGCACTCTTAAAAACATAGTCTACAATCACTGTATCCATTTCCTCACTCTACACTCACTCTTTCACAGAACCTATCAGCTCTGTTTCTACCACACTCATAAAATTTAAGGAGGTTCATCAATTATATCCTTTTTCTTTTAACTTCTCAAATTCCTTGACTCCAATAAACTCCTGACCTGGTTACATTGCCTGCTGACAACAATGTAGACCTGACTGGGTGATCCAAGCTTGGCTTGGAAATATCTCTGATACAGCAGAAAGGAGTTGGGTGCCATAATCCCAAGATAGGCATGCACATGGCAGCAGACCATCCAACCAGTCCAGACTCACCTAGCCAACAAGCCAACTATCACCAACTCATCGACACTCAAATGTGCTCCCCGGTGGCCTAGTGGTTAAAATTCAACAATGCTCACAGACTGCTTTTCTGATAGAGGACAGAAGTAATTCTTGGTCTTTCAGTTTATAAGAACGTCCCCACTTCTCCTCCCCTAGCCAGATTCTCCAGAGCCTGACTCTGCCCTGCATTCAGTTCCCTGTTTAACAGTATAACTTTGCCTCTCGGTACTCAACTCCCTTTAACAACTCTTTCCACCTACATTTTCTACCAGAATGCCTTAAAGTGTTACAACATTTAATCTGCAGTTTAATATTGGTCAAAATTACTTCTCATCAATTTTCATTCCCTACATGTTAACCTAACCAGAAAGTTTTGGAAACTACCAACATCGTGACGTCCCTAAAGGGAATTCACTAATTTAGATGTTCAGTGGACTTTCACTGAGCACCTACCATTTTCTATATACATTTTCTTCATACATTTTCTACATGCTAATCTTGTAAAGATGAATCAGACATGGTGCCTGCTTTCAAAGCGTTCACAGTCTAGAGGAGCAATGAGGCCAGCAAGAAAGGACTATGAACTGTACGATAAGGACTATAAGGGATGAGTGTACCACGTATTCTAGGAATAGAGGGGAGGAGGAGAACTAATCTTCTTGAGGTCATCAAGAAGCCTCTACTTATATTCCTAAATAGATTGTAATCTAACTCTTTTGTTACTATTTCTCTAAGAGCATTATATTTTTACTGCAATCTAACCAGAATGTCTAATGACGAAAGCACTCTTATTATTAACATGGGTATTTTTAAACTGGAATATTAAGTTTAGAATACATTAACCTACAGTCTTCTATTTCTCTTGTTAAAATGTGACAAATTTTGTTTTCAGTAGGAAACTACACATCAAACACGTTTTAATATACACATGTTTTAAGTGTATATACACAATATCATCACTAGAATCCTGAGAACCAGAAATGTCCATTGCATGTACGGTTGTGTGTACTTTCCTGGGTTTAGGTATACATTCATATATATCATCAATGTAAATATTGTGTATTTTTCCTAGGGTACTCAGTCCACACAATTAAGCTAAAAAATATATCTGGGGCACTTGTGGCAGATTTTTGCCAAGCATCTCTTCTCCAGAAATTATTTTTTGCCATACACTCCCATTCAAAAAGTGAAGCAGAAGATGCCATGTTCCCATGATGTGACTCCACATGAGTACTATCTAGTCACAGTGACTAGAGATGATCATGTAACGCAAGCAGGGGAAACCAACACACTCCCAATGTGTCTGGGAACTTATAAAGGTCATGTTCCCCCTTGAGGCCTACACAGCAATATGGAAATCTTGGGAACTTTTTGCAGCAATATTTCACCATGTGAATCAAAGAACAGAGAAAACTTGTCCACAGTGAGAGAGGAAAGCAAAGCAAAAGAAGCAGTGACAAGGACCTGAAATAGGATTTCCAAGTTTCTCTCGATGTTCCAAGCCCAGGTGCATCCCTGACTTGAGATTCCTTGATATCCTAATATTTTCCTAACAAATTTCTCTTTTTCTTAAGTTCACATTGAGTTTTTGTAACTTGATGATATAAAGAGTATTGACTAATGAAATTATATGTAATCAGTTATAATAGTGTAGGTTGTACATCCAAGAGATTGGCCAAGGCATATGAAAACCCTCATTGGTTGTGATAGCCAATAAATAGTGAATCTGGAGGGTAGAACTACAGAGTTTTTACTAACTAAAACCTTAAAGTCACTCTTGAGTTTTTGCCCTTTTGCTTCCTCAATGTTTACTTGTTCCTATCTTTTATCTCTCACCAAAGACTACCAATTCTTCCTTTAAAATGCCTTTCATATCTATACTATGCTATTCATTTAAATTATAACTATTCCAGTCCAGAGTTTCTTAGCTAAATGGATCCTCTGCTTCCAATGTCCTCATGTCCACACATTGTGCATGCTTTTCTCAGGCAGATTATAAAATTATACATATCATGTCTCCAGTTTTAAAATTTCTAGTGGTTCTTCCTGTTAACTGAACAAAATCTTAAAGTTCAGCCGGGCATCAATCTCTTTAACAATCTAGTTCTCATCTATCTCTCAAACTTACATATCACTATTTCCATCTATGACTTCTGAAAATCTCATCAGTTTAATTGTCAGAGTCAGTACAATGTGTCAAGCACTGTGTTTATGATTTCATAAACATAATCTCCTATAATACTTACAACAACTGTGGTGGTTTTCAAACAAGTCTGCAAATTCTTTGACACTACTCCCATTGAAAGATGGAGTCTAGGTCCCCTGTGCTAAAAGTCTGGACCAACCTATGTTTACAACTAACAGAATGCCCCCAAAATGACAGTTTAACTTCTTAGGCTAGGTCAGAAAGGGTAATATAGCTTCTGCCTTGCTAAAAGGAGAAAGAAAAAGATGGTGACTAATGCAATCTATGTAATCATTTATAATGGAATGAACAAGCAGTGCAAATCTCTTGGCACACTCACTTTTGGAAGCCTGAATCACGAGCAACAAGTCTGATGACATTAGACTACTATGTTATAAGGTAGTTCAGGACATTGGAAAGATCACTAATAGATGTCCCAGATGAGAGCCCCAAATGAAGCCTCAGACAACAGCTAACATCAAGTAAAAACATTTAGTAAAGAAACCCCAGGATAATTCTGGCTGTCAGCTGTCAAGTCACTCCCATCTATTGAGCCTCTCCAGTTGAGGCATCATAGGGCAGAGATGGGTCATTCCCTGCTCTAGGCTGTTCATACAACTGACCCACAGAATCCATGAGCATAAAAAATGGTTACTTGTCATTGCTATGTTTAAGAGTGGTTTCTTATTCAACAATACCAACTGGAACCGATTTTAATACCTGGAAATGGGGCACTGCCATAACAAAAGCTTCAAAACATGTGGTATTGGCTTTGGAACTAAATTGTTGGCAAAAGTTGGAAGATCCTTCAGGGGATTATTAGCAAAAGCTTTCTGGACCTTGAGGAAGCTGTTGGTGAAGACTTGAAGAATACTGAAGTGAATGACATTTGAAGCTGAAGGAAAAGGGGACCTTTGTTATGTAGTGGAAGAAAGTTTGTCAACACTGTTGCCCATAGTATCATAGAAAATGAGAAACGTAACTACTGAACTATATTTTCTAGCTAAGGAGATTTCTAGATATAATGCTGAAAGTGCCACCTGGCTTCTTCTCACTGGTCCTGAAAAATGCAATAAAAGAGAGAAGAACGTAAGAAAAACTGTCTAGTTTCCAAGCAAAATTTAGAATAAATAGAAAAAAGCCAGAATATGCTAGGCTTAAAATTAAAACTCTCTTCTTCCCAGACTCTTCAGATGGCAAAAGATTCTCAAAGTAAAAAATAGCCTCAGGGGAAAAATACAGGTCACTGTCAGAAAAACATAGTCTAAAAATGAAGCCAAGGATGTGTCTTCAAAAAACGAAGACTTTAGACATTCTTAAAGTGATGCTCCATAGACCTTTTCGAAAAGACAAAAGATTTTCTAAGGATCTTAAGGGTGTGCCTCTTACATTCTCTCTGTTAAATAATAGAGTATCCAAGAATGTTAAGGGCAAAAGCCCTAGGTAGACCAAGGCTCATTTTAAAAAGACCTGTGTGTATAGTTTTATCTAATGGAATGGATATAACTTGATATATAAAAAGCCAACAGTTTTTTTTTTTAATATAATTATAATTGCTTGGCCTTAAAGCAACAGAGCCAATATAAAAGGAAAAGAAGCTTTGAACTCCCGATTTATTATTGGTAGGGAGCAGGCTCTTTAATTGCAAACACATACTACCTTTTAATTGGAAGAGAAAATATGCTTCAGATGGCAAAACTAAGAGTCCAAAGTGTGGGGCCAAGAGCCAGGAAGAACAACTCATAGGAAGTAGCACTAAGCCTCATTTAAGGAACTGCCAACATGTGCCCAGTTGGATTTCAGAATTGCTATGAGCTAGCAACTGCTGTATCTTCTCATTTTCTCTGTTCTTGAATGGAAAGGTCTATTGCAATAATCTCATCATACCATGGTCTCTTGGGGGTAGAGAGTAGGGACAGATAATTGTCTACTCAGTTAAGAGGTTTTCAGAGAGGAGAAAACCACATCCAAGAAACCAAACCCAAATAGTCTCATCTGCACCTAGACCTCAGAATTGACCCTGATGCTATATAATGGAATCAGACCTATTGGTGAGTATATTTTGTATGTGGAATGAATGTAAATAATATGCGATCAGAGAGCATTGATTTTAAAACAAGACCACAAAACAAAATTCTTTGACCCACCCCATTGGGAGGGTGGGTCTATACTCTCTTCTATCAAATCAAGACCATCTTTAGTGACTTATTTGTAAACATTGTAAATCAGTAGAAATTATACTATGTGACCTCTGAAGATAAGTCAGAAAAAGGTCAAATAGCTTCTACCTAGTTCTTTGGTGACTTTCCCCTTCAAAACTACTTTACCATGTAAGAAGTCCAATCATCCCGAGGCCATCATGCTTTGAGTAAGCCCAGGCCATGTGGAAAGGCCACATATAAATGCTATGGCCAGCAGCCCCAGTTGACATCACAGTAGACTAGAATAACAACCACCAGACACATTAGTGAAGATAGTCCAGGTGATTCTGGCCTCCACGCTATCAAGTCACCCCCTCATCAAGATTTTGAGGCCCCTGACATCACTGAGAAAAGACAATGTCCTCATTGTGGCCTTCCAAATTCTGGACCTATCGAAACTCTGAGAATAGGAAAATGATTGTTTCATGCCACCAAATTCTGAAGTAGTTTTTCATGTTATGATAGTAACTGGAACAATAGTATAAAGTAAGAATTCACGCTTTCAGTTTTCAAACAAGAAAACCAGAATAAAGAGAAGTTAGTTACCCAAGGTCACAGAGAAGCAAAGCAAAAATTCTAAAACAGACCTATATGATTCTAAAATTCATGTTTATAACCATAAAACTACACTATTTCCCACAGGAAGGATTACATGCTAAGGATTACATGCCCACATTTATCTGCTTCTCTAAGACCAAACCATTATTCAGGGCCATATTAACTCCTATCTCTTCCATGAAGCACATGCCTTGACTCCAATCCTTAGCAATTTCTCCCTCTTCAAAACTGTCTTAACTTATTTTCCACAACTTTAATTTGACAATTAGTGAATGTTAGCAACACTAATTCGCAGACGGTGAATTCATTGTTTTTCTAATGCACATTCCTCGGCTACCCTCTTGAATTGTGTCCCTAGACAAGGGTTGAAAATCCAAATGTCTAGAGAATGAAAGCAGGTAATATGCAACAGTGAAGTGGACTAGATGCGAAAGGACAAAAGTGGCCTTAAGTTACACTGGGAAGCAAATGCCCCAAGTAAATGGGTCAGCCACCACTCAGCTTCAGCACACTGCTTTTCTTCATAGCATATATCACCCACCACCTGACATAGAATGCATTTATTTGTTTATTATAACTCTCTCCTCATTAAGATTTAAGTTTCTTGAGAATAGAAACCTTGTCTGCTTTGTTCACTGCTATATCACCAGAGCCTAGTAATATATACCTGACGCTCAGTCAATAAATATCTGTTGAAGGAATAAATGAATGAAGAAATACAAGCAGTAATGTTGGCCCAGTGATCTTCCAATTTTTCAAGAGAAGCTAGAAATAATTTTATATGCAATATCCCAATTTCTAAATGCTAACAATTAATCAGAAAAATGGTAATCTATTTTTGGGATGGGTAGAGAAAACACATATGCAGGCTCGAATTCAATCTGAAAGCTACACCCATAATCTCTGTCTAGAAGGATCTTAGACTGGTTTTTATCTTTCTAATTACATAGGATAGTGCCTTACAGAGTGTAGATAACTTGATAAGCAAATAATGATGATGCTTCAAATATGCACACTCGAGGCACTGTTACAATTCAGCTGTATTTTATTAAGATGCTACTCAAGTTGCTCTCTCAGATCCCGAAGGAAAGTGTTTCAGCTTCTGATCCAAAATGACCACCTGGACTTCACATAGCCATCCCATTTCCAAGATTTTAAAGCTAAACTTCTACTCCTTCCAGCTGTGAAAAGTTGAGAAACGTCATTTTTATGTGCTCCTAGTAATAAAGGGAAAATATAATAAAGGGGAAAGGCAATGAAAAAAAAGATTGACAGAAAAAGAGAACCAGGTTTTGAACCATATTTCCACAGGTATAAGGTTCCCGATGACAATTTTGTTTTTCTTTTTACTATTCTTAGTATTTTTACATTATACAATACAAAATTTTATTTCAGTTGACCTTTCAATGTTTTCTAGTAGCATATTTCATCTTTCCTACATAAAAATTAAGGAGGAATTTTAAAATGTTTACTAATTACTTAGATTCTTAACTAATAAAAAGTCACATCTAAATAATTAGTATGTGTCTGGTTTTAAACCTGGGTCACTTCAGCAGCAAGCATAATTGTGGAGGGCCAAAAACATATTTAAGAAAACATACTGGGAAAAAACATTTCCATTGTACCCTATGCTGCTAGCTGACCCACAACAAGTGAATCATCAACTTTTGAAGATGTAAAAGGAAAGGAGATTCGGGTTCCTTTTCTCTGTATGGTCTAATGTGTACAGCCTTGAAATATCAATAGGAGACAGCAACAAACATCAGAGGAATTCAACCTATCAAATGAGTATAAGTCCAAAAGAGTAAAATGTCATCTAACCCTTCTAGAGCCAGCATTTATGACGTTATTTTAATGATTATGTAGATGAATTCGCTACATGTACTTCTTCAATAATGGCATTAATTTTGTATGCAGGCAGATTTTATTTATTTTAAATAAGCTCCAGTGATTTAAATTGAAAGTAACAGTGAGAAAAATTTATTTAGCCAAACTTATTTTTCAAAATTTAGGTTATTATAGGGTTATGAACTTCCTACAGAATAAGAATTTAGATTTCTATTCACTTCTTTTGTTAAGTTCAAGCAACACTAAATATGATGGCCACTGGATGGGAAGAATCACTATCTGAATTCTCTTATAGACACACAGGTGAGACAGTGAAACAGAGCTCCTAATGCACAGAGCAGAAAAGCCTGAAATTTAGAATGACACCAGCAGAGGTTTGACTTGTGTCTCTACCACTTGCTTACTTTGAGACACTGGGAAAGTTACTTAATCTCTTTAAGCCTCAATTTACTTTACTCATTTGGAAAAATGGAGTCATAATACCTTTCCTTAGGATTGACACAAAAATTTAAATAAATGCATATTTATTATGTAAGCCATTGAAATGAGAAAGGAAGTTGTTAATTCAGCATGGCCAACGTAGCCTGACTAATGTAATGCAATAGCATGCAAAAAGTGCCTAGAACACCATGGCATCACAAATGGTAGCTGTCATGGAGAGTCTGACTGATTCTTATTATAAATTTAATACAAACAGTAATTTTCCAGCCTTCTTATATATCACCCTTCCCTAAGCACATATTTTTATACACTTGAGTGCTATGGGCTAAAAGAAGCTTTATACCTTACAGAAATTCTAGCAAATTGGCAGAAGAACTTACTTCTATACAAAATTGTTTACTAGAGCATTGTTGTTAAACATTGAAAATCAGAAAAATTAAAATGTTAATCTATAGGACAATGACAAATTTCAATATATTCAACCATTCTATTCAGATAAATCACAAAAAATATATAATTTCAAGTAAAAAAATAAAATGAAATGGAAGTTGCAGAATGATATCTATAATATAAAACCACTTATATAAAAATCTTATTTAAAGCATGACATGTATTATAAATGAAAATACACATACTTAATAATTATATAATAATATGCATGGAAATGGCAAATACCAAATTCAGGAGAGTAGTTAACTCTAAGGAAGGGGACAAGGCATGAGATCAGGCAGGAGTACACAGGGAGCTTCAACTCTATCTAATGTTTTACTTTCTCAAAAATTGAATTAGACCGAAACAAAGATGGTAAAATGTTTAGATTCTATAGACCTACCTAGGAGATATATGGAGGGTACAATGTTAATTCTCCATATTTTCCTTATATTTGAAATACTTCACAATAAAAAGAAGCAGCTTTCCCAGTAATACAAATAGAAACAGACGATTTCCCAAAACAGACAATAGCTGCTCCAGAGATAGGAGATAAAGAGGAACAAGGATGGCAGGGGTGGGGAAGGTGGTTAAAGGAATAAGAGGGCTGGGTATAGAAGAGATGTTCCTCTCTGACTCTTTGAAACTAGGACGATAATTTTCCTCCTAAGGGTTAAGGGAAGAATTCAGCTATATAAATGAAAAGAGGAGAGGAATGATTCATTATTAATCCAGAATTAAGGTTACTTTACAGAGTGTATATCATTCAAAAACATCATTAAGTTTAAAATACTTACTACAACCCCACTCTTGGTGGTAGTCTCTCTGTATGTGAAGTTGCAAATAGCCCAGGCTAAATAATATGTGGACATAAGAGGGGTCTGTGAAAAGTGATCCGTAACCCATCCATCTTCCTCAAACACGGAAGTTTCCACTGGCATATTGGATAAAGATAAATAGGTTGCTTGATGCTTGATGCTGATTTTAAAAGTAGCCTTGTAGATGGGCTCGTCAAAACAAGGAAATGCCTTTCTGGCATGTGTAGGCGAAAACTGAGTAACACCAAGGAATCTGGAAAAGAAAATGACATTCCCAATTACATTTACGGCTTGAGTTATAACCACTTCACACACTTCTCTGATAATATATTTTTGTCAAATTGTAAGATACTATTATTTTCTGAACCAAAATTAGGTGCATGAATAGCATGAAAGTACAACTCATATACATTTCCCCAATAATAAAAGTTTTCCAGGGAAATTTTTGTCTCATAAAATTCTCTAAACCCAGAGCACCGCCTATTGGACGAAACATTACAACCTACAAAACAAACAAACAAACAAACAAAAAAACAAAAAAAAACTCATTGACATCACATTGCAAATACTGAAAAATAATAATTCACTTTTTTTGCATGCTTCACTTTCCTCACTGAAGCTGTACATCATGTAAAGACAGTGAAGCTAAAATCTAGAAGTTGTCATCAGGAACATATAGAACATATACCATCACACTGGGAAACATCTGTGCCCTCAAATTTTTGCAAGACATCGCCTGATTTTATTAAGAAAAAAAGACTTTGAAACCTGACAGAACTCGGTCTGAATTCTGGCTCTACAATATTCTTAGCTATATCATCCTGGACAATTACTAAATTTCCCTAAGGTGTAGTCGTTCATTGCTTAAAAGGAAATAATCAAGCTTAACTCAAAAAAGAATTATAAATCTTAGGGCAGAAAAAAGAGAATGTAAAACACCTATCACTGTAAATAGATGAGTAGCACCCGACGGCAGTTAATAAATTGAAGCCAGTCAAAAAATGGCAGCCACTAATTCACAGTATCTTCAAACTCTCTTGGAGTGTTATCGCATATGTTTTCATTGAATAATCCGGAGACCATTGGTTTTTACTACTCATAATATATATGTATTATGTCATGATATACTAATATAACAAATATCAATATAATAAATATGTCGATGTGTGTTTTACTATAAAATTTTATATTTAACTATAAAATATATATTTAATGCCCTCAAGTTTTAATATTAAGCTGCAAAGTTGCTTATTAAAACTCTAACTAGAAGTAACTTCTATATTCGTTCACATTTTAGGATTAGAAATGGAAACACTCATATTAAGTACTTTAAGAAAGACACTCTTTTACATTAAAAAAGGCTGTTATTTACAAAAACATTCATGACAACAGTTAAACTTTTTAACTACTAGTTGTAAAACTCGATATAAGGCATGTCAACATCAGACCTTTTGTAAAATATTAAGAGTTCTAAAGTAATTCTTTAAAAGGCTGTTTCCCTCATAAATAGTTCTGCCACCTCTCCCTTCTCCAGCATCCAAGGTGTACATGGTTCATCTAACATGGCACACTTTCCCACTAAGTCTGAACTTGGCCTCAGAATTATTCTCAGCACAGCACTTCAGGCAGCTCCTACCAATCAATAAGGGTTGACATGTGAATTGAATCTTATTGGCTATCCCTATCTCAAAGCATGAGGTGTAAATGTTTATACCATTTTAAAATTATGAAGCTTACATTTGTCATCAAGGGCCTACCTTTTTAAAGCTTAGTTTTGAAAAAGAGAAAAATAAGACATTTTTAAGATTAATTGCATACTAACTCTAAGAGAGAGGGTTTTTGAAAGTTATCTTGGAAATAGTACGGAGCTGCTACACACAAGGCTTGGGTAAATCACTTAACTGCTTCAGCCTATTTTTTCATTAGTAGAAGGAAACGATAATGTTTTCTAGGCCTTCCTTACAAAACTGTCGAGATGATAAAATGAGATAATATATGGGAAAGTTTTAGCTATAAATCTTCAGACAAATATAATGTTAAAGTTGGAAGCAATCTTAAAAACAAATTGTCCAGCTTTCATAAATTTCTAAATTGAAAAAGCAGTTCCTGTAGGGTTAAGTGATTTGTCCAAAGTTACACCAGCAATTAGTGCAAAGCTGGGTCTAGAATTCACATTTTCTGTGTCTGAGTAAAAGGTAATTATATTTCAAAAACTAAAATTAATCTTTAGCCAAAATTTATAAACAATGTTTTAATTTGTTGATTAAAAAAAAAAGTTATTTCCAAATCTGCCAAATTCGTGGTAATAGACTTCCCTATTATTTTTACTGATAGTAATATAATTTTTGCTTAATGAAATATTAGTACCTTTTAGTTAAAATACATCCATTTACAATTTTCTCATCACTTGCTTTTGTCCTATATAATGTTCTCGAATCTTATCTTTCGATTTTATTAATTGAAATGTCTACTGAGTTTAATCTTTCTCTACTGAGGCTCCTTAAAAGATACCTATGGGATTACATATATGAAAAATGCTGTTCTCTTTTAACTTTTGAGTATCTGAAAACTGCAATTCTAGTCATTGAACAAACAGATATTGTCTGCTATGTGTGAGCTGTTCATTATATCAGGTACATGGTAGGATTTTTTTTAAAAATATAACTATTTTTGCCTTTAAGTTATTTGCAATCTAATTGAAAATAATATCTATACCTTTATATTTCTAATAATACTAGGGGAAAAGTTCTATAAGAGTTCAACAGAGTGGTTGCAGTTAGAATGTATGTCATTATGTAAAAGTCAAAGTTGTCTTTGGCATTAAGTAACTAATGGGTAGGAATTTATTAGATATAGAGATTCTAAATACCTTTGGGGTAATGAAAGATTAATAAACCAAATACTTATGCGGAATTATGTCGTTCCTGTCTCTTTTTGCCTTACGCAATAAGTAAATATGTTAGTAAAGCTAGCAATTGAAGGAAACTGTAGAGATCATTTAATGACTTTTTCTGCAATTAATATTCTTAATGAATTCATACACACAGTATATATCTATGCACGGAGGGCCAACATATATTCTGATAATGTCTAAATGAGGAAATACCAATTTCACAGTCTGGTACCTAAGGACGATCACAACTGAATTTCAATTCAATATTTAGGAAATCAAAAAAAAAAAAAAAAAGTCCCTTGGTAAAGAAGAGCAGTTGGATTAGATTATATTTAAGGTCTTATCCAAGCTTGAGATCCTATAAGTGAACAAAAATTAGAAATAAAATATTTCCTGAATTTAATGAGGTTTTTAAAAATGTTAAATGACGCTACCACTAAATCACTTCTTACTATATATTCTTTAATGTATGTGCTTCTCTTAATCATTCATTTTTGAGTGTTTAATACTGAGGAGAAAAAGAAATATCTTTGCTTCCTTCCCTCAAGGAGTTTATACTCTAAAAAAAGAAATTTTACATATACCTAAACAGGAATCAGACAAAAAGCCATGACAAAGAGGGAAAAATGTATGAAGAAATTACATTCTCATACAGCAGAGTTTCTCGGTCTCAGCACCACTGACATTTAGGTTGGATAATAATTCATTGTTAGGGGCCGTCATGTGCACTGTAGGATGTTTAGCAGCATCTCTGGCCTCTACCGCTGGATGCCAGCAGCTCCGTTTTTCACTAGCTATTACAACCAAAATGTCTCCAGACACTGCAATTGTCTCTTGAAGGACAAAACTAACCCCGTTGAGAACCACCAGCCTGAAGAACTGAAGGAAGGTTTATGGAGGAAGAAACATAAGAACTGGTCTTGAAGACTGGGTAGTATTTTAAGAGTCGGAGACGATGGAAAAGTGAGCAAATTGACTATCGGTAGCACAGAAATAAGGCTTTAAAAAAGCTTTGAATTGCATATTAAGTTAGTGCCCTGTTTGCTCTCTTACAGATTCTGGTTTTATCAGATCTCAGTATGGCCAGCCTATCTCTAAAACCTCTCTCACCCTTGGTACTCCGTTTTCTAACAAAGAGTTCTAATTTCAGGTTCTGTGCCTTTCACGTGTCTGTTGGGTTTCAGAAATATAATTTTGTCTTCACTACATATATTTTAGGGTTGCTTTCAATTAATGGAAGACTTCTTTTCTGCTTATTGTCATTAAAACATCAAAGAGGCCTCTAGAGAAGTGATTTGAAGTAGAAAATAATGAGTTTGGAGTTGAGTAAATTCGAGATGAATTAGAGGTGATAGCAAGACACCAGGTAGAAGAAATACCGAAAAAATAAAAATAGAAAACATTTTAACATACCATATGGCTAGAAAGTATATATGTAAATACAGCAAAAAACTAAAATAAAACAGTGGGAGGCAGAAGTTTATGAGGACAAGTATTTTGTTGTCTGTTTTTCTCTTGCTTTCTTAAACAAAATCATTTTTATCTTTTAATTAATCCCTCTATTATCATTTAAAAATTCCACTTCCAAAAGTGACATCCTGGAAGTGTCATTCCAAGAATGTCACCTTAGCATAACCAGAAAAATACAAATAACATATCTGTATTTTAATTCTATTTTGTTTAAAATAAATTACTTAATTTCTTAACAACTTGTCTATTTGACACTTTGGTTGAGCCAAGGAGAGCTTAAAGCTCTATGTTGCCTCTGAAGGATATAAAAAATTGATTTCTTCCTTTTTCCGCGGAAGTTCACTAGGCAAGCTACTTGTGTCAAGTCATTATGATAAGATTCAGCAGAAATAATGCATTAATGTTGGTTGATATTGCCAACAAATTACAGTGTGTGATACAAAACAATTTCTATTCCTTTATTTTCAGTTTGCCTTTTCATAAAGTTAAAATATGCAGAGAAAATAAACATTTGCATAACACTGTTAGTTTTCAGATTGATTCACAACTTTTCACTGTGGAACCCACTAAAACCAAGAGAACCTCACAAATGGCATGGCATATTTGAGAGGTTTCCATTTGGGCTACATCTATGCATACCACACATACAGCACAGTGAAAAATGATCTTTGAACTTAATTCTATTGCAATTGCAAATTGCCTAGTGTTACAATAGTTTAAGAGTGGTGATAAAAACTCCCAAGATCTAAAGAAAAGTTTCAATGGACCATCTAGTTACTATTCAACTGTTTGCAGTAAATAGACTGTTACAAGGTCATGGAAGTTACACACGTTCCATTTAAAGTTAAGGTTGTTAATCAAAATGCAAATTATTACTCAACGACAAAACATTTTAAGTCAAAAAGTATGTTGTTTAGACTGTGTGTTTTTATGTACTTCAATGAGTCATTAAACCTCTGCCAGTTCAGAAGAGAAGTACTCCTGCTGAATATTCAGTACTATAAGCAAGCGTGTCATCTATTTTTTAAATAACCATTTTAGTAAACTAAAAGCATAATGCAATAATGCCAGCAATATGTATGTAGGAAGTGGTGCATGTGTGAATAATTGTGTTATAAAAACAGAGCATAATATTCATAATTGTTTTCCTATTTGTGTACTAAATACTCTTATCAAAAATACTGAGTATTTGATCACCATTGATGAGTATTATGAATGCATAACATTAATGTTTAGGCCATGGAATTAGGTTGGCGTAAGAATAAATAAACTAATGTCTGAGGTTCATTTGTATAATACTGGAAAGAGGCAAAGCCTCATGTAAGGATTATAAAGTACCGCTACTGCCAAAACACAAATAAAGTCTTGAGAACAGTATCTAATGACTGATGTGCCTTTCTGCTGGCACTTGGTTTTTCTTGTCTGTACTAGCTGCCAGTGACAAGAAAGGTACCTTGCCGACCCTTCAGTCGCTGGTTTCTGCTACTCCCACTGCTGACAGAGAGCAGTGTCATAATCAGAGAGCTGTGTGTTCCTATTCCCCACACTCTTCTCGCTGCCTCAACCTTCTCCATCTCACAGTATCTGAACTAAGCATCGGGTTTCTCTAGCCATGAAATACTACAGTCGTTCTCTTCACTCTCTTCCCCATGGTGAAGGGGCTCTGTTTCTTCCTCTCTTGTCTTTTGAACTCTACTTAGGTGGCAAAACAAACAGCAGTAGAAGGAATGTCCACAGTGACCACTTCCTTCCGCCACTGGCTTTCTAGTTAGGGGAAATCCCAAGACAACAATACTGATCCTACATGACCCAATACCATCCAAAACAGTAAATCTCCAGCCATGGGATAATAACATTTAATCCCCACAAAGGGTCTTACCAGTTGTCAAATACTGTTCTAAGTGCTTTATTACTTAACTAATATCATCTTCACAATAACCCTATGAATAGGGTGTCATTATCCCCACTTTTCAGATGAAAGCACCAGACCCAGAACAATTAGGAAACTCAGGCAAGGTCATAAAGCCAACAAGTGACAGGGTCAGGACATGAACCCAGGCAGTCTGGTTCCGGAGTCCCTGAACACACTAAACACACAAACACTTTTCAATCTAACAATACAGTCAAAAGTGGCTTGAATCTATTCATAATGGAGATGAAAAGTTACCAATGGTGATCATTTTAAAACTTCATTCTTTCTTCATCCTTTTTTTTTTTTTTTTGAGCTGTGCGGTCATGATGAAAGATCTGAATAATTAAACTAAAACTTCACCCTGCAAGTCAACATAGGTCTGCACTAAGAAGAATTGGTTCACCCTGATCTCCGCACAACTAGTACCAGAGCTCCTTAAATCCTAGGGCTACTCGGGCTTTCAGAGACTGAGAAGGTACACCTGGAGTCAAGAAGCAGGAGGTGAGCCTGGGGCCCTTCACCCCAGTTCAGCCCCCACACAAGCTTACCAATCTCACTCCCCCCTCACAGCCCCACCACCACCACCTAGCTCTGTCTGTGAATCATTTCAGATTACCCAGGAAACTGAGAAAAGCAGAGAGTATTTTTCATTTTTATAGTCTCCCAAATTCTATGTAGTAAGATGCTATCTGTTGGAGAGAGCATCCACTCTCTAGTGGCAAAAAGCAGGATTGCAAGGGACTTTGAAAACTCTGGAGGAACCCAGCCGCTATTGCAAATCTGGCAGGATGTAAAGGACGTGAAAAGAATTAAAGGAACAATGATGATAACGATGGTGATGATCATCATTGCTGGTGGATAGGAGGATGAACACAGGGTAATGGAGGGACACTCTTCCTGACAGACTGTAAAACATTTATGCATTAAAGATCATTTCTTCCTCACTCTTCTTATCTCATTCTTTAAAGTCATACTTAAAGAAGTCTTATTCTTGTAAACATATCGACTAAATGTCACCGTCATCTAGCAAATTTAAACTGTTGCCTTACACTGTTGTCTCAAGCCCACCAACATACATGGTGACAAAAATTGGTTTGAGGAAACCAATTTAGTTCGCTGTGCAAACTAAATGAATACCAAGAAAGCAGTCACATCTTTGCTTGAACGAGATCCAGAGCAGACAGACCCTGTTTAGAGTCGTTTTGAATAAATAAAAACATGGGCAAACTAATTTAACTCTTCTAGAGAAAGAGTATACTTTATTACTACCCAGGGTGATCAAATCAGATGGCATCATGGAAAAAACACGGCAAGACAAACACCAATTGCATGTACTTTCCTCCCTGAACGAGTCATTAAATGGTCAAAGCATTTTTTAAAATACATATTTTCTAGATTTAGTTTACCGGTGGCATTTTGAATTGTAACCAAAATCTAGCAGCACTGGAGTCAGTTTGGCCATATGCTTATGTGTGTCTGACAGGAAAACAATTTCTAAATCCATTTAGGAATTACATTAAAAAGTTTTCACAGAAATAAATGATCCTCACAAATTTTTCAGTTCAGAACCTTCTATAGAGGGGCAAAAAGCTATATACACTAAAAGATATATATATATGCTAAATATATCACCCCACCAGAATAAATGGAAGAAATGAGGTTTCTTTTAACATAAAAGCAATGGGGTGATTTTCTTGCTTTTATTAAATATCATGATTATTAATTCATTCCAGCAAAAATACAAGATATTAAACCATGTACACTAATACCACAAAAGATCAAATGCCTACCCATAAAATCCTCTATATTCTCCACAAGATTTCTGCAAAAGAGTTTTGCAATTCTTTTTGAGAACCACAGTTTTATTTCCCCATTTTATTTGGAGATCATGGTTTCCCTCTAAATAATCCTAGATAGAAAAAGACCTCCTATTTTTATTCTGTCTTCTGGCACTGTGGCATGTTATAGACCCAATCAAAGTTTGCCAAAGAAAAACAGTCTCCCTTTTGAAAGTGAATAAAACGTTCATTTACTGTGGGTAAATTTCCTCTTTCAATCTGACCATCTGGATCTAAATTAAGGTACCCTACTTTGAACATGGGTATGCTCGCCATCTGGCTTCCCTAAAGTGGCAATTACTTCAGGTAAATGAGCATTTTACCTAATTCTAAGCAAGTATATTTTACTATAGAATACTATGGTATAAATCTACCCCCTTTTTATCTGCCTGCTACACACCTACTTGAAGAAGAGATGAATATGTGTTCTGCCTAATGAAGATAATTTTACTGCTGTGGGTAAACATTTCAAATTTAAGAGAATTTATTTATTTGCCATATTCAACAAGTGATGAATTTTCCCTTTAGCCAAAAAAGCAACTGAAAGTAAAGGATTTGCCTTAAGTAGAAGAAACGTGGGCTTTAGTGGGGAGCTTGTCTTCTACCCCTTCTCCGCTATAGTCTAGGAACCAGGAAAGGTAAGTGTTTCCTGTAAGACAAAACCAGTCTCCCTCCAACACCAGGTGAGGCTGAACTCTTCCAGGGCTCAACGGTGTACAGCACATGGTGAAATTTTCCTGCCCTCACCCAAACTTTCTCTCAGACCTCTAAGGAGTAAGTCAGAGAATTGGATATTAATGAGTTGTTTCCACATAGACTAAGTAAATGGACCGAATTGTGGTATTACTCTTGTAAATATTTCAAGTTGCTCAATGTGACTCCCCATTGGCAGATTAAATATTTATTTTTATTACAGAAATTATCTGATAATTAAATTGGCAAAACTTATGAATGACTAAAGACGAAAATAATCATTAATCAAATGAAAATTCAGAGTTTGCATCTGTGTTCTTCTGGAAGTGTGTTTTAAAATGTTGATTTACATTGCATTTTGGGGACAAAATCATCACCAATAAAAGTCCAATCCTGATTGAGTTCCTGATATTAGCATGTTAAAAAACGCTCCAAGTAGCTATAGTAATAACAGCAAACAAAAAGGAAAAAAAGGTTAATATATATAATGACATAATTGTAAAATAGTTTATTTGATTTCCTTTGCTTTAAGAACTTCAGTATAGAAACATCTAAGAAATTATCATATTCACTCTGGTATTCAAGGGGGTGGGGGGAGAGGAACAAGACTTTCTCTAAGATACTGCTTAGAAATAAAACCAACCTGAGATCTCCAGAAATATAGAATCTTGCACTTCTACTGAGATGCAGAGCTTAGCAACATATACATTAGGTTAAATTTTCAGCCAAGTTATTTACATCTTTGGAGAAAACTGAAGGAGAGAGTTTGAATACAAATATACACTAGGGGTACAAGAAATCAGTTATGGGTCAAGCAGAAACATCTGGTCTTTTTAAGAGACTTGTTAATTTGAAAGCACTAACCAAAACAAGCTCAAGTCTACCAAATATATTTTGGCGTGGCTCAGAAAACAGGATTTGTTGAAAGTATTTATTTCACCACAGATTTATCAGTAATGAAATGCAGCTCCCACTATTGACATTTTGATATAACAAGCTTGTTTCTGAACATAACATGCAAATTTGCCTTCTATGCCTTTTCCCCCATATTTGATATGGTTTTAAAAATACTTTTAATCTTTAGAATATGTTGGAGGAAGTAGTGGAAAGGTGTTTAAATTGTCCACATCTGATCTTTGGAGAATGAATAATTTATGCATTCACTTATAGGAGATTTTAACTATTATAGGACTACTAACGCACTGGGCAATTTATTTATATGAGATTACTTCATAGCACTCTATAAATAATAAAACATTTGTGTTTTCCTATAACACACCGAAATTTCCCCAGCTTCTCGTACAGTAACAACTACTGAGAGTTTCCAGACATGAGCCCTGGTCCAGGGATCAGAAAACCAAAGTTTAAGTTCCAGCTCTCCAACACAAGCCTGCTGATCTCTGCTCTGGGCTGCTCAGAGTCCCAGTTTCCTGCATTTGTGAGAATGAACTGAGAACAGAATTGTTCTCAGTGGTATCATTACTAATTTCTAAGTTGCTCCTACTTCTGAGGTTGTCAATTTCATTTTTAAGTTCACTGTTGGTTGTTCACTAGCCCTATAGTCATTTAACTAATCGAAATTATTTTAAATGAAGTTAGGGCAAAAAGCAGGTATCACTTGTTTCTTCATTCAAAATATGCTTGAGTGCTTACTACCAACAGAAACTCATAATAGCTAACATTTTTGGTGGACATGCTAAATGCCAGGTAGAGGGTTAAGTGATTTTCAATGCATTGGCTCACAGACACCTGCAACAATCCTACGAGGACAGCATCATTATTATCATCTCCAAATTAGAACTAAAAATATGGGCTCTGGAGCCAAACTGCCTGGGTCTAAATTCCCACTTTGTGGGCTAACTATGTGACAAGTTACTTGACTTCTGCCTCCATTTTCCCATCTGTTAAATAGGGAGTGTTGATAGGACCTACCCCATAGGGTTCCTGTAAGACTGAGTTAATATTTGGTGCTTAATAAGTACTAGGGGTAGCCATTGTCAGGAATTGCTGACAGATTAATCAACTTGCTCAAGCCTTCACGGGAGATAAAGGTGCAGCTGGAATTAGAACACAGTTCTGTTGGACTCTGAAGTCTGAGCTCTAAACAGGTGATAAAAGACCAACAACCTCACACACACACACACACACACACACACACACACACACACACACACACATTTAAAAACAAAGAATATAGAATACAGCCCAAATCTTAAAAGCATCAAGGCACTCGCTAACGAGGCATTTGAGAATGATCGCTAGCTTTCCCTCCTTTCACCACTGAAGTCATTTTCAAAGGCAGTAACTCTCGAACAAACAACTGGAGTCATTCCGCGTTAAGAGAGAGCTGACAGCACCTGCAAGGACATTTCTCGCTGTCTTTGACCATGGCAGCTGCCACCCGCAGCTCCCACCCCCTTATTCTGTTACTGGGACCAGCTCTTTCTGCCCCAAATCTCAATTTTCAGTTTCATAAAACTTTATGTAGCTAAAGCCCATCCTCTGCTATATGCCTGGCAGGTAATAGGCGAGGTGGGCACGTTGGGATGTAAGGGTGTAGGTAGGGAGGGGAATTTGCCTGCGCTGACAAATCTGCATTTGCGAGATATCCAGCGCTGACATCTCTCGGGGATGCACAGCTGCCCTGGCTTTTTGGCGCTCACGTATTTTACCTCGACGGTAACTTGGCAGGCTTTCGAAGTTACCCTTTAAAAATGAGCTGTGCGCCCCACTGGCTAAGAAACTTTGACGAAATGGGGATGGGGGGAGGGATCCATACTAGAGGAAGGGGTGGCATTCATCTCTCACCACTGGTGAGTTTGCGGAGTTGGCAGCAGTGAGAGCCCAGGCATCCGGGAGACCCTGAGGGTTCTAGATGGTGGTCCTACCTACTTTGATTCCTTCTCCCGCCCCTCGCTTCCCGGGTCTTGGAAACTGGCGGGGTCCCCCGGGTTGCCGGCTGCCCAGCGTTTACAGCATTCTGCGGGGTGGGACAGTACTCGGCACCGCCTCCCTCCCTACCTTCTCTCCCCGTGGAGCACATAGGAGCTGCGGAAGAAGCCCAAGAGCTCGTTCTCGATCAGGGCATTGTAGATAATCTTCACGTTGTAATTCCTCTGCGCGTCCAGGGTCCTATTCAGCACCACCACCAAGACCTGGGTTTGCGGGTAGAGGAAAAAGCCAGCCACCGGGACAGCCCCCGCCACCCGGTCCTCGGCCACCTGCACCTTCTCGACCGCCACCCGGGAGGCGTGTAGCACGACATAGCGGGTGGCGTTCAGGCACGCGATCTCCACGTTGACCTCCCCAGAGAAGGTGAAGTTCTCCATGAAGGCGGTGAGCATCAGATTGTAGTGTAGCGGCTTGAGGTGGCCAGACAGGCGCAGCTGCGTCCACGGCTGCCACTGCTCCTGCTGCTCCTCCGACGGCTGGGCCGACGGGGTCCCAGGCGTGGCCTCCCCGCCTGCCTCAGGCTGCGCTGAGTCCCCGCCGGCGTGGTGGTTGCGCCAGGCCGAACCCGGAAGGCTCCCGTTGCCACCGCGCGGTGGGAAGCCGGCGGGGCTGCCGTCGGCGCCCGGAGCTGAGCTCGCCCCACACTCGTCGAAGCGCAAGCTGAGCAGTACTGCGAGCATGGTGACAGCGAGCAGCGCCACGATGGACACGGCGAAGGCCAGTACGAGCCGTTTGTGCACCGTGATGTGGCGCTCGGTGGTGCGGGGTCGCACCCCCACGGAGTCCGCCCACGGGTCCGAGAGCCCCCTGCCGCCGGCCCGGAGCGCAGCGTCGTTCTCCCCCATCGTGGCCGCGAAAGGTAAGCTGCTCTTCTCAGCCCCCTCCTCCTCCTTCTTCTTCTTCCTCTTCTTTTTCTTCTTCTTCTTTTTCTTCTCCTCCTCCTGTTCCCCCCGCTCGCCGTCCAGGGCCATCACACTGCCTCCTCCTCCTCCCCCGCCCCCTCCGGCACCCCCCGCGGGCGGGCCACCGGGGCCTCTGCCGGCACGGGCATCAGAGAGCGCACGCGGGCTGAGGGCTCGACGCCAGCTGGGACCCTGGGGACGCTGATCTGGATGCTTTTAAGACGGGCAGTAGCCGCAGGCGATAGCGACCTCGGCGACCCCCATCAGGCCCCGCCTCTCTTCTGACACCGGCGGCCCAGGCGCCGGGCTGCGAGCTCTGGGACGCGCCCAACTTGGAAAGCGTCTCGCTCACCCCAACGCGCGCTACTTCTGCGGGCGCCGGGCGCCGGGGCACATGCTGCCCCCGCCCCTGTGCGCCTGCGGCTCCCGGGTCGCCCTCCCCTGCGCAGAGCTTTCGCCTGGCTTTCCCCGGGAGCCTTCCAGCCGGTCCTCTGCTGGAAAGGACAGGGAGTGTTGGAGAGAGAAGTTAAGGCTTCCGCTTTCTGTCCCTACTCCAGCGGCGGCGTTCAGTCCTCTGGGTGGGATGTGGTCGCGGCAGCAGCGGCGGCGGCAGCAGAGGAGGCGCCCGAGCCATGCACCCCGCAGTCGGGATAGAGAGAATGGCCGGGGAGGAGGAGACCCGGGTAAGCCAGCTGGGTGAAGTCCCAGGGCCGCAGTGCTGCGCCGGGAATCTGCCCTGGAAAAGCCTTCTCCTCCACCCTGGACACTTTAAGCAGCGGTGGTGGCAAACGGCGAGAGGTTGCAGACCGGACAAAAAGCCTCCCTTGTTCGGACGTTGCTCTGACCTCCGGAGATGACAAGTGAGCAAGAAGTGTCTGGCCGGGCCATCCCTTTCAGGTAGATGAAGCTCCGGGTTTGCTCCGTATCCCCGTGGGGAGAGCCGGAGTGCGTGTGTACGAGTGCGTGTGCATGTGTGCGCGCGTGTGTGCGTGTGTGTGTGTGTGTGTGTGTGTGTGTGTGTGTGTACACTGGCTCCGGGTCTAGATTGCCAAGGCTACTCTGGCAGCATCCAGGGACTGAAACTCCCCGAGAAAGGCAAAGGAGAGAGCAAGAGAGCGCGAGGAGGCAGGCAAGGAGGGAGGGGAGGGGAGCGGCTGAGAGGCAGAAGCAGGCACTGGGAGATTAGAGAGCTTTTCTCCGTTCTGTCACACCAGACACCCACAGCCACAGAGGGGGTTGCTGAGCCTCCTGCAAGAAGTACATTGTAAATCTTCAGCGCAACAAGCCCCGCAGTCACCCCTCTTCCCGACTTCTTAGCCCCACCGCGCCTCCCTGGAGGGATCGTTGAAGCCTTAGGCTATTAACACCAAGAGCAAAGGAAGATCCTGCTGGGGAAACGCGGCAGTGTCAGATTTCACATCAAGCTCGCCAGAGGATTTGGAGGATTGTATGTAAATTAAAATAAATTCTCCAAAGCCTGACTACATATATTATTATACTGTGTCCAGGTGTGCAGTACTAAAATAAGTGTTAGCAATGAAGCATTGGAATCCTCCTAAAGTAAAGGCTAAAGAAAGGAAATGCTTTCGTATCGAATAAATTTCATTTTTAGATTGGGGAAATAATTAAAATATAATACCTACAGTGTAACATTCAGGACCAAAAACTTGAGACTGAGGAAAGCTGGGAAGATGAACCTCATTACTTTAGACTTACTAGAACAAGGAACAAATAGATTCCATGACTGGTCAGTTTTTCACTTCACCTAGCCACAATTATTTTGTTGCAGTTTTCAGTGATATCGTGAAAATTGTTTAAACTTTTTTAGAACCGTTATCAATAGATGCTGACAGCAGGAACATCAAAACCAGTTCATAGACCATTGGCTGGTTATGGACTCTTGTCTAAGTTTAAAGAAGTTTTAAATTACAGTTCAGAGCGTATATGAGTATATGGGCTATCCAATCCTTAGAATTTGTGTGAAGAATGCTAATTTTTGTAACAATGTTCAGAAAATAGCCATCCTAAAGGTAAGAGCTAAGAGGTGGGAGTCTCTAGTTTTTAATAAAACAAAGTGATGGGCTTCAGTCAAAAAAATAAAAAGCAAAATAAAAAGAATGAAGTAATTCCTTTTTACGTTTCTTTCCCATCCTCAGATACTAGAGGCGTTTTAAACATCACATTCATAATTATTTTTCTTACAAAAAAGAATGTTTTATGCTACTGGCTTTGGAGTCCTGAAAATATACAGTTAAAATACTGTGTTTGGCTTTAAAAGCATGACCAAAGAGAAGAGACCAAATACATATCAACTTTAGCTAGACAACCACTGAAAACACAGCCCTGCTGGATAAAGCTCTTTTCATTGATCTCCAGATGGGGCCCATTTCCAATGCCGCACATTCTAAATGTCCATTTGAATCATTTTTAAATGATGATGAAAAGAAGTGCCAGTGTGTGTGTGTTGTTTTTTTTTTTTTTTTTGTAAGATGTATGTGGGCCGTTAGCAACAAACCAAGGGAAATGCCACATTCTGTTCAAGTTACTTTTTTCTCCTCTGTTTTTAAATTTCTGTGCTTTTGCTGTCCATATGTATCTGGCTGTATAAATTGTAAGAGTTGAGTTGGGGTTCATATCTTGTTTTCACAGAATCAGGAAATATAGTATAGGCAGATAAAAAGAGCTGTGTGACTCTTAGCAGGTAACCGGACCTCTCTGACTTCAGGGTATGAATCTGGCAATTCAGGATTATTGATCTAAAATCCATGGATTTAACTCATTTGGATTATCACAGGCATCTGGAAACCCCTCCCCCACCCTGAAATCTGAGAATCACAATCTAAATGAAGAGGTTACTCACTAAGAAATATTTAAGATCTTTCTCTAAAATGATATTAGTCAAGAAAAGATTCAAAGATGTCTTTTTCTGTTCTTCTTTGTGTTTAATCAATGTGTTTATATACTTTTGATAATTACAAGGCAGCTATCAAATATTTTGAAATTAAAGACTATATTTAACAATTATAAAATCTCTACTAACTATGATTAAATTAGTGGATGGATTATTTTTAAGACCCAAGTGGAGTGGACACAGCTTATCAACACAGAGTGGACACAACTTAAAACATTGATTCTCCTAAAATGCAACTTTACCTAGGAAACAACATCAAGTTCGAGTGGATAAATAATTCTTTCTCTCATGTCTATGTTACAAAAGGGTCCCAGTGAGTTTTGTTGCCCATTCTACTCTCAAACCAAAAAAAGGGGGGGGGTAGGACAAAATTTCAGATTGTATACCTAACAAAAATATTAAAGAGATGACTCACTCATACTCCTTCGGTGTTATAGATCACAAAATTTGAGATAGTTTTGACTTTGCCAATGCTAGAACCATGCAGTGGAATAAAACTCTCCAAAATCCCGATTCTTCTCTCAGAAACACATTTATTGTTGGGAGACTTTTATGATTATTTTCTTTAGCTAATAAATGTCTTTAAAGCCATTTTGTGGCCATATCTGATTTAGGGGCTCGTAAAAGTGAAAAGAATCTGACTGCTTAATGTATATGAGGCTAAACAGAAGTTATTATTAATTAAATCTACACCTTGGTCCTGTAAATAATCAAAATGAACTACCTTCAGTAAATAAGCTAGCTTCAAAGTCTTTACTCTTTAATTGTTCACACTTGAACTGCTTTTTTCTCGAAATACACTAGTTTGTATTTCGAGGCACAACTCAAGTGTCCTTGTATGCTCAGCCCTTTCAAGTGTGATTAGCATGTCATATCCAGAAGAAGCTTGGCTCAGGACAAAGAACAATGTCCCAGTCTGCCCTCACCTCCTTACATTGTCCTAACCTATTTACTTAGACTCATTTTCTTGGTGTATTGTTTAGGAGTTAGATGAAGTATCTTGAGAAGTATCTTCCAGTCCTCAAATTCTACAAAATTCCAAAGCTAATTTACTAGTCTCTTTATGCTCTCAAGAGATTTTTCATTAATCTGCTTCATCAAGAAGCAAAAAAAAAAAAAAATTGAATTAAAAGCTAAAAGTATAATGGATAAAGAGACTTTATAAAAAATACGTTGTATTAGCAAAAGTATAGGGGGAAAAGAACACAACCCCTGCTATTCTGGCAGTGAAATAGGACTGATATATTTTGTGAGAGGGATATGTTCCTGAAGACCTCACACAACTGGAGGCCAATGCTGATATGAATAGCGGTATGAGTCTATTTACCAGCTAAAATAGAGCTGCCATGTGGCAATAAAACAACAGTTTGAAATTCATGATCGTGATAATTTGATGAATTTCTTAATCTGGGGAAACACATTAGTTTTGACTATTAATGTTTTATATTGCATAATTTCAAATTTTCATATCATTTGACCATTGTATCTGTCAACATTATTGATAGGCCTCATATAAGAAACACCCTTATAGATAGAACATACTTCAAGATCTTAAAGACAGAAAGAGGAGAATTGTTTAAAATTAGCTATTATTGGGACAGTGCAATTGCATGTTTGCAGTTTGCCAACTACAAGTAACACCTTGATTTAGCTATTATCTGACTATTTATTTAAAAAGATTAATCTGAATGGAAATTATATCTAAATTTGATTGTCTTTTTTTCTCGCAAAAAAAATCAGTAAAATTATGAAGTTGTTTTAAAAAGAAAACATTTCCTAACCTATTAATAACTACATGTCATTAATCTTAGGAAAGTGTCATAATTATGGTTACACCAAAACAGAACAAGTCTTACAGCATAATGGCCTTTCTAGATGGCAAATATAAGGAAAAGGATAACCAAATATCCATAGTGTCATTCTCAATTCTAGCATTAAATGTTACATCTGGAGATGAGAGAATTAGGATCTCAAGAAAGTTCTACTGGAAATATTTATAGTTTATTCATGAAATCTGCAAACATAATAGACATCAAATTCTACAAGCAGAAAAGAAATTAAGTATCTTTACAGAGATGTTTCTGTTGAACAAGTCAATTTGTCTAGTAGCTCAAAAAATAGAATTAGTAACTATACCAATATAGTTTCTACCGTGAATTTAAATCATTCAAATCCATGTTTCTAGATAAACATGGCAGAAAGAATTAATAATAATAACAATAATAGTAGTAGTAGTAGTTAAGATTTTCTAAGGGCTTACCTTGCATGAGGTATTTGTCTAAGCACTTTATCTTATTTAATCATGAAGATAACCCCAAGAAGTCAATGCTGTTATTTACCTCATTTGACAGATGAGGGAACCGAGGCTCAGCGGGATGAAATATGTATCCCAAAGCCATTTCATTAATAGGTAGCAGAACTGGAATTCCAAACTATACAATGTTGCTTCATCACATGTACATTTAACCATTATGCCATACTGCTTCCTGAAAGGTAAGCCAGATATAAACTATCCAGTTGCAGAATTGATATTTGCTGTGTAAATTATGAAGTCAATGTCAGGCAAAGTGCTAGAGGTATAGCACTGACCCAGGAAGCAGTGGTCTCCATCCTAAGTGGAGGATCAAGTGCCTGGCACATGATGAGTGCTATGTATTTATTAAATGAAATGAATAAATAGAGAAAATGTATTATGACCTTGAGCAGAATAATAGTTATTATTTTATAAAGTAATGATAGAAAGAAAAAAAAGAGAGTATTATTCATCCTAGATTGAGAACTAGGATTAAGTAGTTCCTAGATGATTAAGTAGTTGAAAGAGTTGACCATAGCTTATATCCATACTGCAGAACGAGGAGTTTACATGCCTTAGAAATCTAACCTCTTAAATGCATTAAAAAAATGTAGTTTTAACCCAGGCTTATTTAACAACTCAAATTTACATGAAATGAAACAGGTGACTCACCTCTGTCAAACCATGAAAAGTTCACTACAAAATCACATACATATATATATAAATCTAAAGTCACAAAAAGACATAAAATATTCTGCTTTATTTCTTCCATATGTATCATTTAATCTATTTTTTTCTTTTCCAATCATTCACTCTTCTTCCATTTAATAATAAAGCATATTGTTTATCTTGTAAAGCCTGAACTTTACTACACATAGATATGTGTTTGACATGTTTATCACTACAGCTCTTTAAATGAGGTAACAATACTTTAACTTTGAGCAGCAAATGATCATTGTAAATGGATTGATAAAGAAATTAGGAGAAATGATTAAGTTTTTCTCTTTTAGATAATAAGTTATCATTAATCTTGAAGTCATACACTTATATTTCAGTTTTTCAAAGCTGATTTCAATCTAAAGTGTTCTTTATTTTTAATATTATGGTATAAAATACATAATATGTAGTTTTCTGGGTCAATATTTTAGTCAAAGACACAGTTATTTCTGAGTGAGAAACACATCTTCTGTGAGAAAATATTTCACAAGCTATTTATATGTTACACAATAATAGTAAAAATTAAAATTGCATCAGTTTTCAACTAATTGAAATTCTACTTTGAAATTAAGAAAAAAGATGAATCAGAATATTTCCCTTCAAGTTTCAAGCCTATGCATGAATAGCATATCTCTTAATCTCGAACTGAAGAATAGCCTCTTTTTTTCAGTCTATACCTTCTTGCTCATAATCAGAAATGTTAGCTGGAGAAGATCCAGTTCCATCTACTACATGGTACCATAACTTAGCATCTTCCTTGCCTCTTTACTTTCAGGGTTCTACCAAGGCTATGCCAGTATCATACCATTTTTTCTTCCTTTATACATGGTTTCTTGCGAACATTTCCCCATTCGTATCCAAGAAATACTCTCCAGAGACCTTGAAAGTTAGGTAAAATATGTATTTGGAAATCCAGGAATTATTCCTGGAATTGAAACAATCAAACTTTGGCTCAAATTCCTTTTTTCTTAGTAGTTTAAAAAAATTATTTATATGCTATTATCACAAATATAAAAAATCTAAATATATCCTTCTGTAAATATTATAATGTTAAATAGATTATTTTTAAAATTTATATTAAGAACATTAAGTGCTAGGCACCATACAAAACACAAAAAAATACATGGTCATAACTTAAAACACAATGGTTGTGGAGTCTGCATCTGAGGGAGAAAAACAAACTTCCTGCAAAAGAACTACTGCACAGAAATATTCAAACTATTAACTCTTTTAAAAATAATCAGCTGCTTGATTAAATGAAACTTTTTAACTCCAAAACAGTCCATAGGAAAAAACAACAAACCTTAATATGAATGTTTTGAGATTAGCATATTAAAATTTGGATGATTGTGTCATAAAATAGATTTAATCCTCCTAATAGAATTGATTTAGTACAAAAGTTGCCTGTGATCTTCACTTTTGTCACTTTTCTCTTTAGTGCCACCTTGTGGGTTAACCAGTAATAATAAATATGTAGGTTTTTGAGGTTTGTGGGTGTTTCGTTGTTGTTTTTTCTCTGCTGTGTTAAACCTAGTCTTAGAAAATAGTGTGGTAAAAACGCAGATGTGTGAATCAATTCCTTTGTTTTCTCAGAGAAGCAACCACTTCACTAGAAGATATTTGCCATAATCCTGCAATAGGCGATCCTGGACACCAGAACAGTTTCTCAGAGATTGGAAATACTGGAGTCTACAGAAAAATCAATGTTCATTTACAGGGTAATCACCAAACTTATCTTGGATAACATAAGTGACAAGCTCGGACTTATGATTTTTCCATGAGAAAAATGTTTTCTTAACTCACTATCATTTCTACAACAGCATCCCATGAGAATTGATTCTAGGTGGTTCAAAATGCTGCTTAATCCTATTTTAGAAAAAGCTCTTATATCTGATTTAGTTTCATATGCAGCTTCCTTCTAACATCAGATTGAATTTGCATTGAGTTACCTTCCTCAGTTTATTTTTTAATTGTGCTGCAGTTATAAGGGAATAAAGAAAAAGTACAATAAGTTGAAATGTCTCTTTTATTGGAGACACACAGGAAATGTGTTATATGTTCTCTAACATTCTCCATATATTAGAGATGCTATAATAAATTTTTTGAATAGCAAAACAAAAAAAGAATAGTTTCTCCTCTTAGAAACACCTAAATATGTTAGAATTTATTGCTAAGTTTTTTTGTGGTATGATGGAGAAATAAATTTTGAAATTGCATTTATGGAGTTATTTCAGAGCAAGTGAAATCATGTGTAATCTGGTCACTTTGAAAGTATAAATGTTCGTATCTGAACTCCTCCTGCCCTGTTAGGAGTTGAAGGCTATACCATGTGTTATTCAAAAAGTAATTTTCCCTGGATGTGCAATAAAGCTTCAGATTTGACCTATAACCTGGATGTCATAAGCTATCAGTTACTTATGCTGGAAGCACACAAACAACAAAAAAGCGTTCTAAGTATTTTTATAGTCTTGCTAAAATCTTACAGAACCGAAGCAGCCAAATACTATTAGTAAGGCTGTAAAAACCTTAGAACTTAACTCTCCAGTTATTTTTAACTTGAGCAAGTCTTATGCGTTGTCTCTAAAAGTAGTGTATTGTGCTTTTCAATTCAGAAAATTTGTTAATTTTGCACCCTTTGATATTTGAATCTCTCTACGATATTCTGACATATATCCAGTTTCCGATGGCTTTGGTAAAGGAGCAAATTAAAAGGTGCCTTAGAATGGCAATATTCAATCTATATTTCTCCACTTAACCTTTGCCTGGCAATCATTGAACAAGTCCTTGTTCTTAGAATTTAACCCCAAAAAATGACTAAGGAAAGGGCTTTCTATCTGGGGATCATGAAAAGTTGTGACCATTTTTCCATTCATGTTTCAACCTCACCTTTACTGATAAAGGTATATCTTCCTTTGGTTCAAGCTGAATAAAGCTTAATAAATAAGTTTCTGTATAGTGACACCCAGAAGATTCCTGGGATACATTGTGCAATTGCTGGCAGTGTTGGCTACACTATATGCAAATAAGCGGGACCTTCACCCATCACACAGCTTAATTATAGGGATGAATTTTAGTCTCTCCTCATTTTTATTATATTTGTGTTAAACATATGGGGTTTTTACAAGTTTTAAAGCAGCAAAATACATTTCATATCTACTCTGTTACAGATTCCAAATTAAGCAGATCCTAATTAATTGGGTTACATTATGTACCAACAGCCTTTCACTTTAATGTCAAAGGCTTTTATGATCACTATTCAGTTCCCCTTAAAGTGAGACTGAGCAAAATATTTTCTTGACATTTCACAGAATTTCATTTTCAGTTTCAAAGGATCATTTATTTCTTTAACCTTCCAATGTGGAAAAGTAATGAATATTGACTTGTTTTTAGAAGCGCTAACATTCAACTAGGTAAACTTAGTAAGTGATAGCTATTAATGTTCTCTTTTGTCTTTGAGACAGAAAATCAAAGCTATTTAAAGTAAAGGATGTGTTTAAAATCAATGTATGTCCACAAGTTAACGTAAATGTTTACAGACATTTTCTGTGATCATGTCTTATTTGGATGTGTATGTATTTACATATAAATACGTAGAGAGAGATATAAATAGATGAGAGAGAGATATATGTTTCTATATGGTCTGAATAAAAGTGTTTTATCACGACGCTGACCTGCAATGTTATAAAGTGCACAAATAGTTCTCTGTGTCACTCCTTCATTTTTGGTGCTTGCCACAATAGTCAAATTAATCTGCTGCTGTGATAGTCATCCAAATATATAATTTTAAAATCATGATTATAGGATCATTTCTTTATTTTTATGAGATTTACCTATAGTAATTCTCTGTTTAATGTTCAGAGTTCTATAGCAGTTCTCTTTTAAATGTTCAGAGCAGAAGCCATACCTTCTAGGATGTGCAAATAATCAAGTCCTGGCAACATTATAAAATATAATCTACATTATGAATTGAACAGAATGAACCCTCAGATCTGATTGCCTAAGGCTCAAAATATTAATGCTCCTGACACACCTCATACGTATTATCAAGTTGAAATTGCATTAAAATAAGAGAATGAATGGTGGTCTCGACCTCAGCCTCACTTCACCAGCATTCCTGCTCCTGCCAGCTTGAGAGAGGAGCTTCTGCTCTGCAGACAGAGGGCTGCCTGCAGATCTTTACCTCCTGTCTGTTTCTATAATGCCAAAAAGGATCAGGCCTGAGGATTTTTATCTTCTAATGTGCCTTTGTGAACTAACTTAATTAAATTTTTCCCAAAGTGCAACGTTCTCCAGTTCTTTCTCAGGAGGGCAAATTGAGGAGACACAGAAACAAGTCTAAATGAAGTGATTTTTTTTTTAAACGAATTTAAATAACGTCATGAAAAAGCACTTTGAATTTTTCAATTCCCAGGCAATCGGTTCTTAACAGAAAACCATTCTAAATGATCCACATGCTCTCATTTATTAGTCTAGAGTTCTTGCCCAAGGAATTATTTGCAAAGGTAATATGTAGAACATCATGATAATTTACTTGCTTTTTAAATATCTTTGCCCACAAACTCTGTAGAACTGAAAGTATGTCAAGAAAGCAAAGTAACTATAAGAGAAAGCTTACTAATAAACAACAAAGTATCTAAAAGTAAAGTGGAAATAGCCGAGTTCCATTTTTAAAAATCAAATTCTACAGAAAGTAAGTGTCACAGATATCATTGCTTATTTATTGATAACCACCTAAGAATAATCTGTAATTTTTTCCTAATCATCAAAATAAATTTCTGCCAGTCACATAATCTCCTGTCTTATGATATTACCACCTGATCTTGAAAAGTCCAGACAACTTTAAACAAAACTGAATAGCCTTTATTTATCCAATAGTCTTCATTAACCTATTAAATATCTTTTTTTAAAAATGATATTATAAGGAACAGTAAACAAAATGAGTTACCAGTGTTTCAACTGAAAGATAATTTTCCATACTTTTTAAAATTTAGTCCAATACCCTCAAGATTTAGAAAAACACAGCCACTGTGTTCTTGTCTCAAAACTCCATTATTTAGTTCCTTGGTATTTCTTTAGGTACCAAGCTTCTTCAGGGCAGGAAACACATATATTTATTTATGTACCTGGGATATACTTAGTCCTTTATAAGTATATGTTAAATGAATGAATGCTCCATGCAGTAGACTTCATCATCTGCTTCTTGGACCTAATTGCTTCTTCCTCTCATTTAAGGCTCCTCTCTTCTTCCCCTACTAGCACTCTTTGGCCTCCATTCCTGGAGAGGGCGCTCTTTAGCTTGGCCTCCTATGAATGTCTCAGTGAGCCACCTTATTGGAGTTATCCCATAGCCAAGACTCTGCTCTTTCCTAGCTGTTGTCTAGGAACGTGGTATCAGAATATTTACTGAAATCATTTTTATTTACATTTTAAAGGGAATAGACAGACAAAAATGGTATCTTTTTCTCAGAATAATCCAGTAGTAAGTAAGTAAGATCTAGAATCAGTATCTGATCCTCACAATTTTGGAAACCAAAGTGATGTGATCTCCTGGAGGGAGAACTCGACTGGATGTTGAGACAATTTAGACCATACAATGGAGTCATACTGTACACAGGACTTAGATTCTGAAGTTGGCATCTAAAGTAAGAAACATCAGTGGTCAAATCTGCCTTTGAAAAATTCCCTAAACTTCTCACAGAAGGCAATAAACCATGGTTTTGTGTATCCATGCTCATATAGCAATATGTACATATACATGTATGTACAGTAATATAATATTTTTCAGCATTTTTAATTAAGTTGAAGTTTAGTAAATAAAATACCCACATGTTGTGACTCTACTGTTTTGATAACACTGCTACCAACTCACTACTATCCTTCCATAATGCCAAGATAACCAGCCAATGCTGGTTAAAAATTATGGTAATAGAAAGTCCAGTTAAAATTATGGTAATAGATGCCTTCCTTTTTTTGAAACAGGTGGGAGGGCTCACACAAGGTGGACTTCTGAGCAGGTTAGAGGCCCAGCAGGAATGGGCGACTGTACACATAAAGGGAGGTCAGGTATTTTAGTGGCTGGAGGAGGCAGGTACAGATATGGAAAAGAAAAAAGTTTAGATGAACCCTGTGGTGTTGGATCGTTTGATTGAAATTAGAAGAGCAGATATAAACATATGGTTTTATAGATACAGATAGACAGAGATAGAGATAGAGATGTAGATAGATATAAAGATATTTAAATGTGTGTGTATGTCCATTAAGAAGAGGACCTGAGAGCAATGACACGTAAGTAGTAATGAGCAAACTTAATGCCCAAGTCTTAGTTTCCAAATATGTCTTTCCAGGGTTCACTGGAGAATCTGAGAGTGAATCATGGAAAGAATAGATGAGCTTGGAAATTGATGTGGCAGAAAATAAGGAATTTCTCAAAAGAATAATGGAGACATAACCAAAGAACACAGGAGCCACCTTGAAGGAGTTCCCACTGACCAAACATGGAATAATTTGAGCATTAAAATAAGTGATAAGAATAATGGATTATAATCCACTGAATACAATAAGAATCCGTGAATCCTGACTGATGTCATAACCAAATAAAGAAATAGGAAGAAAAGAAAGCTCTTAGATTAGAATTCCAATTAAAAATCTAGAAGTAATTTAGTCAAGACATTTCAATAAATGCTAAAATTATTAGTGGATATGAGTAAGATGAACAGGATTTCAGTCTCAAAGTATCTCTCTGCAAAATGTTTATTAATTACAAAGGAAAGGGAAAATTAACTTTACAGTGGAAAAACCCAACAGACATCATTTGAATCAGGTATTCAAAGTTAACACTATCAGTAATGGGACAAATTGATGTCATATGCCACCTGATAAGATTCAATGAGAAGGACACAACATCACTTCTCTAATATTTCAGGGAAAAAAAGTTCACAACCTGGTTATAATCAAGGGAAAATATCAAATGAAAAGAAATTTAGAAAACTTCTATAACATACCTTCAAAAATGTAAGGTCATGAAAGTCAAGTAGAAATGGAGGAATTCTTTCAGATTGAAAGAGCCTAGGAAGATATGACAATTGAGAACAATGTATGGTCCTAAGTTAGACCTTTTTGCTATAAGGACATTATTAGAATTGGCAAAATTTGAATCAGAAGTCTTGAAGAACGGTATTTAGTTTGTCATATTACTTATGCAACTTTTCTGAGAGTTTAAAATTATTTGAAAACTAAAAGTTAAAAAAAAAAACTTCTATGCTCATTTGTACTTTGTAAAGCTTCCAATGTGCAGTTCTAACATTACACAAGCCAGAAAAAGAATGTTCATTGAAAAACAGTAATAATAGCATCAGTAAAGTGGCAAATGATATTAATCTCATGATGTCAACCAATCAATTTTTTCACAACACTTTTTGATTTTTATCTATTCTCCTGGCATCCTGTAGGCACCAGCTTTGCTTATTCATATTTTTCCTTTCACAAATCCATGTGCTCATTTAAAATATAGCAAAAGATGTTTTGAGAATACTTTTGCAATTAATATTATCTTTTACTTTACTTTCCTTTTATTCCTCCTTTCCTTCCTTCATTTATTTATTTTGGAAGCAGCATTCACCCTACTGGAAGAACCTATTCTAAATATAAAATACCTTGCCCACCCTTATGACAAAGCAGCATATGATCAGACAGAAGAGAAAAGAATCACTACACATTTACCCTTCTAAACTCCTTTTCATCTGCCCAGCAGTCTCTCATGCCCCTTCTTCTTTATCACTGTTTTCTTCCTATCTTTTCTGGACCAGAGACATAAAACTGTTCTTGAAATTAATTAAACAGAGGTGGACCTCCAGCACTTGTTCTAGCCCTATAATCTAAGGTACACAAAACTTGTTACTTAAAACATAAAAAAGAAAAGACTGTAAACATTCCTGCTTTTAAAAAAAAAAAATTTTTAATTCATCTTCCCCTGCATTAAGTCAGGGCTATAAAACAGTCTGACACTCTAAGCAGCACTTGTCAGGGATGTGGAAATTTGCTAAAAGAAAAAAACCCTTAGAAGAGCTAAATTCAAATTACCTTGACTACAATTAAAATAGTCACCATTTCTTAGTAAAGACAGGTGAGGTGGAAAGAAGACAACAACAATCAAAGAGTCTGTCTTGAGACCTCAAACAACATTCATACATCAGAAGCATCCGAGAAACAATGGTTCCAAGTTATATTTGGAGAGATGTTTTAATTCTCTTGCCAAAATCTGCCTCACAAAAACTTGGGAAATACACTATTAGATATTCTAGTGCTTTCTTCCTTTTAGTCACTCTGATTTGATGATGATAATGACTATGGTAAAAACAATGCAACTAGGCAACACTGTTTGTGGCATCATGAAAACCATTGCCAATATCTTCATTTCCTTCAAGATCTCTAAAGTTAAGAAGTATTGCAACTTGAACTGCATGCCACATTTATTGGTCATTCCACTTGATGCCGTGTCTGCACAAAACTAGTGTGAGTGCCACCGTTTGAGTTCATCCAATAGCCCTCTCAATAAGCTGCATTTCTATGCTGATGAGAACCCTGAGTGTATAGTCTCCTCTCCCAGGGTCTGCTGCACACCTCTCAAAGGACTACAGCTCTCTTTAGATAATCTGGTAGCATAAGAAGGGTCTTGCACTGTTGTTTCCTAACTTACATCAATTAGTGGTCACTAATGCAAGCATTAGATCACAAAGTTTATTTGTCTCAAGATTATTATCCTTGTTATTTATTTATACATTTATTCATCCATTTATTGAACAAATATTTATTAAGAAATAACTCTGTACAAGGTACTGTTCTTGGTATAGTGGGGGGGAAAAAAAGAAATTATAATTCCTGATCTCGTGGAGAATGCATTCTAATAAAAAGACAGACAATGAAATTTTTTTAAGTAAAATAAATGGAAATAAAAGAAGGATTAGAGAGTGATGGGCCCTGGAAGTGGGTTTACCATGTTATATCAAACAAGGAAGGCTTCACATTTGAACAAAGACCTGTAATGAAGTGACGTATGTATATAAATAAAGGAGAGGAAACAGCAAGAGCAAAGTCCCTGAGAGAGGAATGAGGCTGCTGTGTTTCAGACATAACGAGGTCTGGGTGGCTAGACTGGAGTACATTCGGGGGAGAGGAAGAGGAGGTGGGATCAGAAACATAATGGGGAGCCAAAATTGTATAAGATTTTGTAGGCCATTATAAAGACTTTGCCTTTTTTCTCAGAGTGATGAAAAATCACTGGAGAGTTTTGAGCTAAGGAATGACAATCTGTTGTGAGTTCTAGAGAAATCCTTCCAGTGAATTTGATGATGAGAATTGACTGAAAGAATAAAAAGAGAGAGAGAGAGAGAGAGAACAGTGTTGAGGTTATTGAAATAATTCACGCAAGAGATGATTATGGCTTGAACTAGGCTGATAGCAGCAGAGGTGGTGAAAAGTGATTTGGTTTTGCTAAAGGATTATAGGTGAGTATGTGTGAACAACCTCAAGGTTGACACCAGGATTCTGATCTGAGCAACTAGAAAAATGGAGTTCATATTTATTGAGATGGCAAAGGCTTAAGGAGAGGCAGATGTAAGGTGAAGATCAAGACTTTTGTGTCTGTGTTGCTGACAGTCAAGAATATCTGATAGAAGAATTGATCATTTTATTCGGCAATGTGGAAGCCGTTAGTGACCCTTCCCACGAACAGGCTCTGTAGACAGCTGGAGGCAAAGCCTAATTGGAGAGGGTTCAAGAGGGAAGAGAGCAGTGGTAATTGGAGAGTACAGGCAAATATTTCCAGTGTTATTTTCTGTTATTGGGGTTTTATTCTGGGTTGGAGCTGATTATAACATACTTATACGCTGATGGGAATGATCCAATCAGGGGGAATATCTTGATGCAGAAGAGAATGGGAAGAGTTGCTGGAATTATGTCCTAAAATGGATGTGCGATTCTAAAAGTAAAGGTGAGCCTTGGTTTGAAGATACACAACACATCTATAGGAACCAGTAGGAAGTGGTTAAGCGGGTACACACAGTAGTGGTGCTTGCAAACATTGTCTTCCAATTGTTTCTATTTTTTCAGTGAAAACAGGAAGCAAGGTCATCAGCTGGGTGGGTAAGAAGATGTTGAAGGTTTGAGGAAAAAGGTAAAATATATTCTATGGTAGTCCAAGAAGGTGAGTAAATAGAAAATGAAAATGTTGGGCCTTAGTATTATTGGGCTTATGTGCGCACATGATATTAGTGAACACAAATTTAAGGTTTATGTGGAGCTGCTCTATGCCATGTGGGTGTAGGCCTGAAGTAGTTGGAAAGTTGGATATAATAGGAGAAAGGTGAGGTGCTGCAACTGAGGGAGAGGCAGGCAAGGGAGATACAGGGTATTGGCAAGGGAGCAATTGCAAATATGAACCATGGAATAAAAACTGAGTAAGGAGGAAAATTAGGATATGAGGGTTAAAGACAGTGAAAATGTGATAGAGTGAATAGATTGTAGGTCCCTGTAAAGTTGAAGAAATATTACTGCTTAATGTTAGTTTTGAAATGAAGGTACCACACCTAAGGCACAGTGAATCCCAGAAAATAGTGGCTCTTGTATCTCAACAGGTAATATTTGCTCCAGAACTGAAACATGCATGTCCTTTTCTATACTATCATTTCTTAAGAATTTGTACTTAATTCCACTGACCTCCACTCAACTTTAATGTGCAGTCGGGAATTCCTGTTCTGTTATGAATTCATTCTTTGAACTTATTTTCTTCCAATACTCCTTTTAATGTTTCCTAGTCATGACTGTCACCTGCTTTCCGCCAAAACTCCATTTTCATTGCAAATTTCATCATTATAAGCCCTCGACTTACAGGATGAGGAGGAAGAATTGGCAGGCTAAACATAATAATTGTATCAACTGATGCAGAAAAAAACATTTGACTAAATCCAATACTCATTCATAATTTAAAAACCTTCAGCCAGTTAGAAATAGACAAAAGCAAACTCAACCCGATAAAGAGCATCTAAAAAATCCTATAACTATCATTCTTAATGGCAAGAAAGAGAATGCTTTCCCAGAATATAGGGAACAAAGCAAGGATTTTGTTCTCACCACTCCTATTCAACACACTACCAGAAGTTCCAGCCACCGCAATAAGGCAAGACAAGGAAGTAAAACATATAGGTTAGAAAGAAATAAATAAAACTATCCTTATTTGCAGATGACATGATTGTCTATTTAGAAAATCTCAAGAATGCCACAAAAATAAAACTCTTAGCACCTAAAAAGTGGCTTCAGCAAAATCACACAGTAAAAGATCAATGCACAAATATCAATGCTATTTCTAACAATGAACATAAGAAAACCAAAATTAAAACATTTATAATCACTCTAGAAAAGATAAAATACTTAGGTATAAATTTTACAATACTATCTGTATGCTGAAAATTGAAAATGCTGATAAGAGAAGTCAATAAGAACCTAAATAAGCAAAACTATCATGTCTATAGATTGGAAGACTCCTCTTCAAATTGATCTGTAAATTTAATTCATTTTCATTAAAAAATGTGAATTAAACCACAATTAGCTTTCACTACTTAACTATCAGAATGGCTAAAGTGAAAAAATAATGGCAACACCAAATGCTGGCCAAGTTGTAGAGAAATTGGATCACTCATACAATACAGGTGGGAATTTAAAATTGTGCTAAACTGAAAAAAAGTTTGGCAGTTAAAAAAAACTAAGCATTCAGTTACCATTCAACACAGCAATTCTACTCTCTAGCATTTACCCAGAGAAATGGAAATTTATACAAAAACCCGTTTATGATGGGTCATAACTGTATTATTCATAGTAGCCAAAAAATGGAAGCAATCCAAATGTCCTACAATGGGTGAATGGATAAACAAACTCTGGTACATCATGGAATAGAACTCAGAAATAAAAGGAATAAACTATTGATACCTGACAACTTTGGATGAATCTCCAGAGAATTATGCTGAGTGAAAAAGAAAAACTTAATCCCAAGAAGTTGTATATTATATAATTCCATTTCTGCAATATTTATTAAATGATTAAAGTATATGAACTTATTAGAGGTTTCCAAGAGTTATATACAGCTGTAAGGTCGAGTGAGAGGGAAGTGTGTGCAATTATATAAGGGATCTTTTGATGATGAGACTGTTTTATACCCTGACTGGTCGTGGCGACATGAATATTTATACATGCAACAAAACTGCAAAGACTTAAATTCTGTCTGTCTCTTTGTCTCTCTGTCTCTCTGTCTGTCTCTCTCAAATAAGTGTACGTAAAACTGGAGAAATTTGAATAAGGTCATAGATTGTATTCAATGTAATTTTTTAGTCTGATATTGTACTATAGTTATCCAAGATGTTAACATTGGAGAATCTTTCTGCATTGTTTCCTTATAACTATAACGGCATGTCAATCTCAGTTATCTCAAAATAAAAAAGTTAAATAAATAAATTTATATATATGGAGAGAGAGAGAGAAGTGGGGGGGGGCTCTTCTGCGGAGAACAAGTAGTTTGAGCAATCTTATGCTTTAGAAAGGGAACATACACAATAAGAATCAAACACTTCTAAATATGTAACTATTACTAAAAGTGACACATCATTTTCACCAAAAGTGAAAGAAATAAAAACAGCAGCATACATTTTTAACTTTAGTATTAATCATTTAGACTATCTCTGGCTTTTTCTTTGCCCAAATTGAAAGAAATCCTCAAATCTATTCTGAAGACTTTATTAGATTGAGAAGCCTCTGATAACCTTTTCAAAGCAGTTTAACATCAAACAGCTTTGAGTATCCTCTACGAGTCTGTTTGCAACTTATTAGAAAAGTTTTTTAAGTTTCCATCTGACCATACACAATGATTTTTCATTTAACCCAGTTCTTGACTGCTCTCTGACCTTTAGCATAAGAGAAAGATCTTTCAACCCCTTACAATCTATAAAAACAAAATTCAGATGAGAGGAATCATCCTCGAAGCTGGATTACCTGACTCGCAGACCAGTGTAATCTTCCATCTTCAGCTGCCTTCCACAGGCATTTCTACGTTCTAAACTGCCAATCCCTAATGATATCTCTCCTCTCTAAACTATTACCTATACTAATGTATTTATTTTAAACTGAGGCATATTTATTTGCAATAAAAAACACTCATTTTAAGTGTAATTTTGATACATGTTGAAAATAAATTTACCTCTGTGTAACCACCATAATCAAATTCTAGAACATTTTTATCACCCTGAGAATTTCCCTTGGTCTCTTTCTCCAGTCCTCAGGCCCATTATTTTGCTTTCCATCACTATAACCTGGTTTTGTCTCTTCTAGAATATTACTTAAATAAAAACATAAAGTGTGGATATTTTTTGGTCTGGCTTCTTTAACTCAGTATAATGATTTTTTATATGTATATTTATTGATGCAGTTGTGTGTATTAGTAATTCTTTATTTTTATTATATTACATATGTATAGTTTATACACTCACCTGTTGATGGACATTTGGATTATTTTTAGTTTTGGACTCTTTATAAATAAAGCTGCTGTGGCTGTTCATGTACAAGTCTTATATATAATCTTGTGCTTCTATTATTATTAGGTAAACACAGGAGTGAAATGGTTCCTAGGATCAAATGGTAGGTGTATATTTAACTTTATAAGGAATTGCTAGACTATTTTACATTACCACCCGTGACATTTGAGGATTCTAGTTTTTTCACATTCTTCATAACATTTGCTTAGTCTTTTTAATTTTAGCCATTGTAGTGGGTGTGTAGTGAAAGATCATGTGGTTCTAAGTTATATTTCCCTGATGACAAATAATGTTGAAAATCTTTTTATGCACTTATTAACCTTCACATATCTTCTTTTATGAAGTATCTGCTCAAATCTTTTACCCATTTTTTAAAATGGATTATTTGTCTGATTGAGCTTATGTATTCTGGATAAAATTCTTCATCATACATATTGTGCATATTACTTCTCAATCTATGACTTATTTTTTCACTTTTCTTAAGAATGTCTTTTGAAGATAAGAAGTTTTAATTTTAATAAGATCCAATATATCATTTTTAAAATTTAATGATTGGTGCTTTAGTGTCTTATCTGTGATATGTCTGCCTACCCCAAGGCCATGAACATTTTCTGCTATGTTTTTGTCTAGAGGTTTTATATTTTATGTTTAGATCTATAGTACATTTTAATCCTCTTTTGATTTTAAAAACAACAATAAATGCCAGAACTCAACTTCCTCTATCCCCATTAATATTAAACTTATTTAAATTGAATTTATTAGTGAGTCAGTGTTTTATTTTAACCCCAAAGAATTACCATCAGTGTAATAAAGCAAAACATTAATATCTATTAGCAAGGGTTCCAAATACATAAATTGCTTTGTGTGTTAACAAATTATTCATATTTCACATGTATCAAGGTAAAAGCATTAACCATAAGAACTTCTACCTTAATCATGCTCTTATCAAGAACTTCATCCCTGGTTCGCTTTTTATTCTTGAAATTCCCAAAGTTCAATCAATCTTACAAGGAGAAATGACCAAAGGAGAACGCAATAACAATTCCATCCCCTCTTACACTCAAGAATTGGGAAATCTACTATGCAACAAGTAAATTCTAAATCTGCTTTTGCCCTCCTTCTTCCTTCGTATTCTTATGTATCTCCAGTGATGATTTATCCTCTGAAATGAATTGGCCCCAGAAGATGTTAGAGGGAGTTTCATAATGACTTAAGAAAAGCATCTTGTAATGTTGATACATTTTTATGTAAGTGATGTGAAAATACATATAAATAAGCATTTCGCTCTTTGATTTAAATATTCAATTCATATACACACACAGAAATATGGGTAGATAAGTAGATAGAAAGATGATAGACGATAGATAGATAGATAGATAGATAGATAGATAGATAGATAGATAGATAGATAGATAGATAATAGATAGATGATAGATGATAAACAGATGGTTGGTAGATACCAATGGTCTGTACCTAATGAAAATGAGGTTCCAATACACCATTCTGGGGTCTGTAATTCTGAGAAAGAGGTTCTTGAAATTGCTCTTGGCCATTCTCCATACAAAATAACCCTGGTCTACACCATATAACCTAATATCGTATTATGTAATTTAAATACCTTTTAAATATTTTTTGTGCTTATAGGTTTTTTTTAATACAATTCTAAAATAGATTCTGAGTGTCTACGATGTGACATGTTATGGTCTACAGCAGTGATCTTGAACTCTGGCTGCATGTTAAAATAACAGTAAGTTTTGATAAAATACCTATGGCCAGATCTACCCAAAACTATTCAGCCAAAATCTCCAGGACTGAGACTCAGGGTATCCAAATGATTTTTTTGTTCAGCCAAATGGAGAACCATTGTTCTAGATTAATGGTTCTTAAAGTGTGGTCCATGGACCTCTGGGGGTCTCTGAGACCCTTTCAAGGGGTCTACTAAGTCAAAAGTCAAAGCTTTCCCCAAATTTCTATATAACTATTGAATAGAAGTTTAGCATGCAATATATACATTTTCATAAAAGTGTATTGAACTGAATTAATCATGATTTTGATTTTCATTCAACTTAATATAATGCTTCTGAACCAGGGTAGTCTTTGGTAGAGAATAAAAGAACTGACAATAAAATGGCAAATGTTTCTATACTTTCAATTTTACTCATAGGTTTGGAATAAGAAGACAAGTCATTATTTCCCAGTTCACCCTTCTCTGCTTATAGGAGCAATTTTGTGGAAAAGTTTCAAAAGCACCACCTTAATATAAAGGAGAAAATAACTTTCTAACACTTAATAACTAAGTATTATAAACTAACCAAAAGCAGGAGGGATGGAAATGGAAGGTGAGGTGATTATGCCTTTGGCCCTTCAAGGAGCACCCTCTATTGGTGTTCCTGCAGAAGTAATATCCAGCTTTTTACGTTAAGCAAATCAGCTGTTTAAGAAGTTAGCTGCTTGAGGTAAAAGCAAGCAGGCTTGAGGAAGACCTCTCCATACAACGTATCAAAAAAGATGAAGATAAAAATAGAGGAGAGGAAATGATCCAAAAAAGAAAACTGGAAAATATGTTTGTTAGGAGTCAGAGGGGAATCAAAAGCCATATCCAAATAATACTGAGCAAATAAATATGGCCGAGGGAAGAAAGAACAGTAACATACCACTACTGGAACTCAAATTAAGTGCATGCCACTTCTCACAGAGTGAACCAGAAGTCAGAGAAATGCAATTTAAAATATGCACAAGAAATCATTTTTTGCCTATTTAATTGGCAAAACATTATAAAATTTGATTGTATGTATTTTTATGAAGATGTATAAGGAAACATATTCAACTGTCATTTGAATGTAAAATGGCACAGTTTTTGGAGGATAATATCCATTAAAAGTTAACATGTACAGCTTTTGACCAAGTAATTCTACTTACAGAAATTTATTCTCGAGAAATAATCAAACATTAGCACAAAGATATATCCATAAGAATGTTCTTTGCAACAGTATTTGTGACTAAGAGACTAAGCCTTCAAAACCTTTTACTTGCCAACAAAATGGACATGGTTAAATATAGCATGGTACTTGTACTTGGTTGTAGTTAAGAATAATGAAGTGGATCAGCAGAGTATACGTGGTACCTCCAGCTGTATAAAAGTACCTCAATAAATATATGTGCATGTGTGTATATAAATGTAAATACAATACATTTTTAAATAATTTCCTACATTGGGGCATTTCATGTGGGGAAAAGCTATTAAATATAGATATAGATAAATTGATATATGGATATATAGATGTATTTATAGATATATAAATACAACCATATGAGTAAAGGTGGACATTTTGAAGAGAAAGCAACATCCTACTGCTTCTTGTAGGAGCCAGAAAAGGGATTCCCACAGAAGAGATTTGGGAAAATTCTAGAGGGACTATGAAATCTTGAATAAAAAAATTAAGGATAAAAAAATTAAGCCTTGTAGGACTGTGGGATAATGGAGTGTTTTCATTGTTTTTGTTTTTGTTTTTGTTTTTGTTTTTCTCTGAAGGTTGGGATTTGGAAGATAAAGTAGTATGTGAGAAGTGAGTAGCCAGAGATATATAGATATAGATGGTATAGGTATAGATAGATGTAGACATATATATAGATATAGATATAAATATTGATGATATATATAGATATAGATTAGATATAGATAGATGATGATGATAGATAGAGACATAGATGATTGTATAGATAGATATAGATATAGATATAGATATAGATAGATATAGACAGATACAGATAGATGATAGCGATAGAGATTGAGACAGATGATATGGATATGGATATAGATATAGATGATATCGATTGATATAAATATAGACACAGATGATAAAAATACATATCGATATAGATACAGATATAAAATCAAAGAATGAGATTTGGATTTCTAAACTATGGCCATGGTGAGCTAGGAATGTATTCATGTCCACAATTGGTGAGATATCGACCCACAAACTATTTGACTTCTTCAAGAGGAATTTATATTGAATAGGATGAGTTGCGGGGGCGGGGAGGGGGGGGAAGTGTCCAGCTAAAATTTGACAATTTACTCTAAAGCATCAGTTTTTCCTGCACTCTATATAAGATTTTTTAAATTATTGATATTCCTTTCATATTTTGGAGCTAACATCTAAAATTTTTATTATATGTATAAATGGTTGCAAATAATATAACTTCTTGTATATTTTAAAGAATGATATTTTGAAATAGAACTGTTCCATCATGTTTAATGTGAGTCAAATGAATCTAAACACCATAATAATTTGAAGAATGCATGAGCGAGCTCTTCTTTGTCAGTCAGAAATCTTATATCATTCCTTTTTCTCTCTGAACTTACATTTTCATCCTCCAGTCCCTGAAAGATTATTGATCTTAATGCAATATATTGATATGCTTGAAAGTCTTTTATTGATCTGTCATATTCTCTTTAAAAAAATATGTATATAAATTAAATTTTTAATTTTCAAAAATGTTATGGGACTATTAAGTATGACAATCTTTCTTCTGGATTGAATTATCATTAAAATGGCTTTTAGTACATAATCAATGAAAATGTAAATATATTAAATATTGTTAGAATTAATAAACATAAAAGTAAAATTTTATTGAGAATTCATTTCATTGAAATTAAGGTGCTTTTTATTTTTCAATTATTTTATGTATCTATGGATGATTATTTTATTTATAATGAGAGGTCAGTGAAAATTAATAGTCAAAGGAAGAGATATATTAGACCACCAATAGGAGCTGGACTTACAAATGGTGTTGTTAAATGCATCATTTACAATAGAATCCATGATGCATTTCTATTAAATTACCGAACTCTAATACCATATCTTTTGGAAAAGCTCATTTACTTCCAAGATTATGTGTGCCCCAGTTTGAAAATCACTGGCATAGAGTATATCAGGATGACATAAAATGATGGTGAAGGTCTAATAAGCCACATGAGAAAGTTACTAAGAAAGGGATCAGTAACAGCACAGTCTCAGATATTAATATACCAATGTGCAAACAATGGATAATAAACAAATCTAATAACATACTGAATACCAGAGTTTGGTAGATGATGTGAAATGATGGAAAACTATAATGTATTCCAAATGAACAGATATTTGAAGGAAGACGGGGTAGGACTGTATGTCATACGTACCCTATACACCTGAATGTGGTAGTATACCAAGAAGCAGTTAGAAAAATATCCTAGAAATCATGAATTGAAATACTATTATTAAAATAACCACAAATGACAATGCCAATTAGAAAAATTTGATGATGCTTTTTGGCACAGACTATAAATCTTGAAAAGCCCCAATGAATAACATTTCTCTTTCCTGCCATTGCTTCTAATAGTAACCCCTAAATTAGGAAGATAAGGCCAGATATTCACAGAGAACGGTAGTTTTAAAGAGGCTTACATTATTTAGAGCAAGGACAAGCAAAGGAAAACTTAAATCTTCTGTGGGCAGACTCTCTTCTAAGTGAAATAAGAGGAAAACTGAAACAAACATTCCCAATTTCTCTTGCCAAGTCCAAAACCTGCCAGGAACAAAGTGAGTAAATGGGGCAGAAAGAGGCTGATAGCTTAACTGTTTTAGCTTCCTATATGGGAAGGAAAGACCAGGAGAAAATAAATACTCTCCATTAATACAGATTATAAAACTGCTAAAGAGGCAGGAGAAGATATTAATTATGAATTAACTACCTGGACTTTTTGCTGGAAGTCTTTCTTTTCTCTTAAGAAAATTGTCGATGAGGTTCTTAATTGCACCTGCTAATAATTTCAACCCTCAGAAAAGAAAATTAAATAGGAGAAGAAACTACTCTGAAGCTATTACTTCTTTCTCTTTTTTAAATTTAAAATTTATTTGAGTATGAGATAAAAGCATATCAAAATTCAGAGGATAACAGGTAAACTGAGAAAAGGAAATCTGGATGGTCTTTTATAAAAAAAAAAAAATGATTGATTCATGGGTATGGAGTGGCTTCCATATGCCAACCACTGTTCTAGATGCTGGAGATTCAGCAGTGAATACAACAGACAAAATCCCTGGAGGGTACAAAATAAATAATGTATGATGGTAATAAGTACAATGGAGAAAAATAGAACAGATAACGGAGACAGGGTATGCTGGAGGTGGATGGTAAAATTTTACAGACTTTTGGGGACAGACCCAAAGGAAGTAAAAGAGCGAGCCCTATGGATACCTGGAAGAAAGGCATCCAAGTAGATGGATCATCGAGTGCAAAGACCCTGCAGAAGCTCACTGGACAAGTTTGAGATTAGCATGAAGGCCACATGATCAAAGTGAAGTGACTGAGGGAGAGGGTTAGGAGGTAATAAGGTCAAAAGGGTACAGGGTCCAGATTTTAACTGTCACTAAGTGAAAAAGTACACCACTGAAGGATCATGAACAAAGAAGTGATATAATCTTAATTCTTAAGAAAGTTATTTCGGTTTCTGTTTAAAATAGAGATAGTCGCAATAATACAGGCAATAGATGATAGTAGTATAAATTCAAGTGAAAGTACAGAAGATAGTACAATGCATTTGGATTACGGATAGTGTCATGCAGAACCAATAGTTATGAGAGGTGAGAGAAGGAAGGAACCAAGGGTAAATCCAAAGTTTTTAACCTGTGCAACTTAGAGGACTGAGCTGTTGTTTACTAAGATGAAAAAGACTACCGAAAAGCATATTTGAAGCATATTTGAAGAGAAATATAGGAATTTGATTTTGGACATACTAAATATGAGATGCCTATTCAATTTCTAGGTGGAACTGTTGAATCAGCAGTTAGATATATGAGTCTGAAATCCAGTGTTGTTCAATAGAAATATAATCTGAGTTACATAAATAATTTTAAATTTCTCAGTAGCCGCATTTAAAAAGTTAAAATAAACGAATGAAATTCATTTTAGTGGCATATTTATTAAAACAGTATTTTAAAACATTATCTTTTTAACGAGTAATAAATATAGTTATATTTAACTTTAATATTTAACATAATATTTTATCTTATTATTTTTAACTAAATTTTCAAAATCTGGTGTGTATTTTACATTTTAGCATATCTCAATTGAGAATGGCCACAGTTTAAGTGTTCAATAGCCACATGTGAGTAGTGGCTATTTGTTGGACAGTATAGGTTTAAAAACACAGAACTCTCTGAAGAGTTCAGATCAAAACAAAACAAACAAGCAAAAAAAAAAAAAAAAACCTTGTACAAAATGTAGAAAAAAAGAGTACTGCAATTTTAAGATATGTTCGACAGCAAATAAAAGCCTCAAACCCCAAACCTCAAACAAGCTTAAACGAAGGTATGTATTAGCTGTCAGAGATAGTCCTAAGTAGGGAAGTTGCAATCATGTCAGCAAAGACCCAGATTCTTTTCATGTATTTACACTGTCATCTGTGTGTTGCCTTTGTCCCAAAGCTGGTAGCAAAATGGTAGCAGGAGTCCCAGATATGACATTTTGATATAACAGTATTCAGAAGAAAACTTTAAAAAGCATTTCTTCTTGTGTGTGTCTCCTAATTACTGAGAAGACTTTGCTAAGAGAGCATCCCTCAGTAGAATTCATTTCATATCTCACTGGCCGGAATTGAGTTACATGCTGTTCCTTAACCAATCACTGTCAAGAAGTGGATATGGGTAGTTCCAGTTCTGGGTAAGATGAATTAGGCACACTCCAACCTGTCTTTTTCACTAAATCCAGTAATAAAATCAGGAGAATATGAATGAAACATTTGAAGACTTTTAAAAGTGAACAGCAGCAGACAGATTTGGGAAAATAGGGATTCAAATCATCCCAAAACAGTGAATTTATCTTTTCTTCCTTCAGTACCTCATAGCCAGGTTTCAAGGCAGGCCAAAAACCAGATGTAGACACTAGTGTGGATAGAAATATCTCACAAAGAAGGTCTCTAGTTCAAGATTAAGGAGTAGAAAAGTCTATTGGCAGCAATAGCCATGGCAGCAGGAGCCCATAGGCACCTGAAACTCCAAGAAAGAAGACATTTCCTCTCTGACCAGAAGAGTTATGGTCCCAAAAAGGTGATGCAAACCTCTATTTTTTTTTCTCTCTCTCTCTGTCCTTCTGATAAAAACAGATGACTACAGAAAGAACTTTCTGCAAAGTTGGTACACACTTCAGTTTGGTCCTGAAGTTGAGGATATTTGCAAGAACTATGTGGCATAGCAAGGTAAATAGAGTCCTGGCTTTCCAGCCAGAGAACCATAAAAAGGAGCCACAGGGAACTGTGAAGCACTGAGGAGATAATAGAGAAAGAGGAGCTTGAGAAAGCAATACCACAGGTTATTTATGAATTCCTGGGCTTCTGCTGGAGCTGCACATACATGGATCTGATCCTAAACAGCATATTAAAGACTTTGATAACTGAAGTGAGAGATAAAATCCTGGCCAGATCCCAGACTGATCACTAGATATGGGACAAATTTGCATGGTTCAGCAAAGATTTTGAAACAAAACCGGCACTGAAATCACAATTCATAGAAGTTGACTAGAAGTAGTGGTTTGAACCCAATAAGGTCAATTTCCTGCTAAACAAAAATATCAATGTTTGTAAAATTTAAACAAAATGCTTATGTTACAATCCACAAGTACTCAACATATGGAGAACCATAAACTCTGGACCTATATGGCAAAAGACAATCAACATATGCCAGTGTTGAAATGACACAAATTTAAAAATTAAACAAAATGCTTATGTTACAATCCACAAGTACTCAACATACGGAGAACCAAAAACTCTGGACCCATATGGCAAAAGACAATCAACATATGCCAATGTTGAAATGATATAAATTTAAAAATTATCTAACAAATATTTTAAGGTAGCTACTATTACAAAAATGTTCAGCAAATAAGAATGAATACTGTTCATATGAATAGAAAGATAGAAAGTCTCAGCAAAGAGATAGACATAAAGAAGACCAAATGGGAACTTTAGAACTAAAAAATGCAATAACCAAAATTTAAAATTTACTAGATGCTCTTAAGAGTGAATGGAGATGACAAAGTAAGATTCAGTGAACTTAAAGACAAATTAATATAAATTATCTAATCAGAGCAAGAAAGAAAAAAAGATTAAAAGCTTGAACAAGGCTCTAAAGATAAATGAGACAATAGCAAAAGGTCTAATGTTTATTTAATCAGATTCCCTGAAGAAGAAGAGAAAGAGTAAAATGCAGAAAAATAATATTTAAAAAATAAATAAATAATGGCTGAAAACTTCCTAAATTTGGTAAAAGGTATACACTTACAGATTCAAAAATCTTAATGAATCTCAACCAGCATAAAAATCTTTGATATCTTCACAGCCATGCTCATACACATCATATTCACACTACTAAAAACAGAAGAAAAAATTTTTAAATATTGAGAGAAAAATGACATATTACTTGCAGGAGAACAATAATTAGAACAACTGTGAATTTCTCATCAAAAACCACAGGAGCTGGAGGAAATGTAAAAACATTTTTTAAATGCTAGAAGCAAAAATCTGTCAAGCAAGAATTCCATATCCAATGAAAATATTATTCAGAAATAAAGGTGAAATATAAACATTTTTAAGAAAAGAAAAATTAAAATAATTTATTACCAGTAGAACTGTTAATGAAAGAATTGCTAATGAAAGCTATTCATAGAAAGGGAAATAAAACCAGAGGAAACTTCAGACATCATTAATTAATAAAGAGCATCAGAAATAGTAAATATACATTTCAGTCAATATGGCAGAGTAGGTAAACACTGTGCTTGCCTCCTCTCACAATCACATCAAAATTACAATTAAACTACAGAATGACCATCATTGACAATCGCCTGAAGTCTAGCTGAATGGAAGTCCCACACCTCGAGACTGGTAA
>NW_011888790.1:7138114-7155199 GCF_000151845.1 Pteropus vampyrus | reverse complement strand
GGTCAGGATGAGGATGAGACTACGAAGGGACAGCACAATGAAATGTTTTGGGGTGATGGAACAAACATCAATTGTCTATTGACTTAAATAACAGAATTAATTTTTTTAAGTGAAACGGATTTGGCACATGGCTGCATATATAGGAGAAGTGCAGGATAAGGATGGGGATAATTCAACCAAATAAGAATTCATTTAGAAAGAAGGAAGGGATAGAATGTTCAATATGCAAGCAGCAGTGATCACTATGAGCATACAATAAAGGACAAATTAATGTAAGAGAGTGGCTTAGATCTGTTAGAAATTGTGGCAATGGATAATTCTAGACTGGACTATGTCAAAAATAGTGCAAAAATAAATTTTATTTTATTTTTTTTAGTTATTTGGAGCAAAAATAAGGAAGCAAAAAGCCCTCTGCTAAGGACAGATGGTGTAAGATTAGATGACAGAGAGAACATTAACTACCTAATTGTTATTATGTTTCCATTTTATCTGTCAAGAAGATGGCCTAATATAAGTGAAAATAGTGAGTTACAAGAACAGAAAGTACAATGTAACTCCGTCTGAGTTAAATATATGCGTGTCTATGTAAACATAGTGTGTGACACACATATGTGCATAGATATAATAGATTGAAATGTTAACAGTTATTTCTAGGTATAGGATCATCATTTTCTAATTGCCGTGCATATGCATTTTCCAAATATTCTGTAATGTACACTTATTACTTTTAAAATAAAACAGAACACATAAATGATTTCAAATTGAAAAAAAAGAGAGTCAAAGAAACTTCAAGAAAACAGAAGGTCCAGGTGAAGATGTTCTAAAAGAACATATAGAGTTTATAAGTTATAATTAACTACACTCCAGAGCACTGGAAGAACTTTTGGAGAACAGAAGACATGCAAAAGTAGTTCTAATCTTCAAAAAAAAAAAGTGTTAGCTTCTGAAAGTAACAGTAAAATTGTGCACCTAATTATTGAAAGAACAGATCTGGAGAATTTAGGAAAGAAACACCACTATGATCCTCATTTAGGCTCACTAAAAATGAGTCATGACAGACAAATATCATTTTCTTTTCTAGATAGTTATTACAAGAAGTAATGTCCTCAGATTTGACCTCTCTTTTTTCTATCTTCCTCATGAAAGAATCTTGACTTTCATTTTGGAAAACTATTTTGGCTATTTAATAGACTTTTAAAGCTTGCCATAGCCAATAGTTAATTCATTTTTTTTCTCCTAAAACTTTGTCTTCCCAGCACCTTTTCCATCTCAGGAAATAGCAACTGAAACCTTCCATTACTCACTCAGGCCAACCATCTTGGCATCATCCCTGACTCCATCTTCTTCCTCACACTCCACCTTCAAATCTACCAGAAAATACTGCTGATTTTGCCTTTAAAATACATCAAATATCTGACCACTTTCTCACCACTGCTGCTACTACCACCCGCGCTCAGTACCATTTGCCATCTTTTCTCACCTAGGTCATTACAATGGCCTCTAAGTACAATTCCTACTTGTATTTTTGGCCACCTACATTCTTCCAACCTTTTAAAACATAAGTCGGGTCATGTTAGTCCTCTGATAAAGCCCTTGGATGATTTCATTTTACTCAGAGTAAATGCCAAGTTTCTTACCATGGCCTTCAAGGTCCCTAATGAAATGCTTCAATTTCTTCTCTTTTTCCTGCTTTTTCCCTTGCTCACCTGGCTCTAGCCACAGTGGCCTTCTTGCTGGACCTTGAACCAACCATGTACACTCCTGCCTCAGGTCATTTCTACTTACTCTTTCCTCTACCTGGAATTTCTGCTTCCAGATACCCACACAGCTAAGATAACCATATATCCTGGTTTGACTGAGAGAGTCCCCATTTGTACCTGCTATCCCAAGATAGCAGGCACAATCTTAAAAGTATCCCCATTTCTATAAAATTATATGATCTCCCCACCTTGTGATTCATTGCCTCATCTTTTGGGTCTGTTCAATCTCAACTTCTCACTAAGGACTCTGACACCTGATTTAAAATTGTAGCCCCACTCAGTACACTTATCTTCTTTCCTTGTTGTGTATTTTTTTCTCCATGGCTCTTTCACCTTCTGATATACTCTATCACTTTTTTATTTATTATGTTTATTGTCTGTATCCTGCAACTACATACGTAAGCTCCATAAAGGCAGATATCTGCCCTGTTTTATTTCCAATATTGTATCCTCAGCACCTAGAATGTCTAGTATAAAGTAGTTCTAAATAAATGTCTATTGATAAATGAATGCACAAATGAGTGCCTAGAAACTTATTTTCTCACTAAATATCAAAATAAAATAAAAATTTATCTTGGGCAAGCTTGAAGAAAAACAAATATTCTATAAAATATTCCTTGAAACCATATAAACCAATATGCCTCATTATCTAATTAAAATTTAGTACCCTAGTCTTACAAGATTGAGTTTTAATTTAAATATTTTTCTTATTCAAATAGACATATATAATTATACTGAATATATATATTCAATATAATATATATTATGCCAGGATTCCTTTATTCCTTTGATTGAAAGTGGTATAAATTTAATCTGAACTTCTAGGAGTAAATGGGATAAAAGAGGGAGTATGGTTATAGGAAAGATACTATGGAATCCCACAGAAATGAAAGAACAAATTTTAGCAGCTTCTGAAATTCTTAGATCCTAGACATAAGAATTCAAACACAAACGAGAATCTTCTCTATTCTCTGCTCTTGCTGTATTTTGGCCTTATTCTCTCCTATTGCAAACTTATCGTACTTTTTCTCACAGCTCCCAGCTGTAGCCAAAAAAAAAAAAAAAATCCTATCAACCCCAGATTAAATCACATCCACTATGGAAAGAGCATGAAATACTATTACGGCTCCCCCACACCCCAGAACATACTGGTTCTTGTCACAAAATGACAATTCCTCCCACATCAAAGTCCACTTCAATACCTTTTTGTATTTTTAAAATGCTGCATATTGCTATAACCTCTTCCAAAGATTAATAAACACCAATATGTTGTTCATTTCTAAATGTGTAAGATATTTTCCTATATATTGAGTTGATTCAGCACTTTGGTAATAAGCTCTTTGCAATTTTACCATCCAGTAGCCAATTTACTCTACTTTAATAAGACACATTATCAGAATACTGTATATCCCATAGTCATGGATACTTTCTTTTTTTGCTGTTAAATAGTGATATACATTTTCAATTTACTCATAATGAATATTAGAATGTGACAGCTGTATTTGTTTTTCATAATGCAAAGTGAATGATAATATCTCATAAGCTGATTTATCTCCTTTTCTATCTGCAGTGATCTTACTGTGTTCTTTCAGCTTAAAAAGATTAATATTGTGGCACCAGGTACTTTAACGTTAGAGAATACTTTTTCTCAAGAACCAACAATTTTACCTAAAAGAGAAACAGAAAATAAAGGAACATTTCTCAGGGCCACCTAAATAAACAAACAACAACTCCAAAAAACCAGTTAAGTTTTGACAATATTGCAAAATTTCTTTTGTTCAGGTACATGATACAGAAATTCCCATGAAAATAACAAAATCAATTAAAGCATGAATTGTTATAATTAGAGCTGCCATTGTCATTATCATGTTATCGACACAAAAATGCCTCATCCACATTCCAAATTAAATTTGCTGTATAATTTGTGCAAAGCAAATGCTATAAATTGAACTAAAATGTTGTGGATGATATGTAGCAGACTATTTTTTGTTCATTCTGTTTTGTTTTATGGCTTTTTCACTTTAAAGGAATCTAACAGATTTGATCTCCTTTAAGAAAATCATGCATGCAGGGGCTGAAAGAGGTGATTTATGCTATGACATAATATGTTTTTGACACAAAAAGTACTTGTCAAAAATGAAGATACAAAAACAACTATTCTAAGTGTTTTAAGGGGAGCAAGGAAAACCTGGCTTTCATCAGTCAATACTACATCTGACATAAATAATGATTGAAAACTGACAGCTACGAGATATGGTTTAGATGCTTCAAATCCCTAAAAATGAAAAAGTAAAAAATATCAATTTTGTATTTACAGCAATTTTGCTGTAATGTAATTGAACTTCTACTCATTGCAACAAGTGTTATAATTGTACTAGTAATTGGTGAGTCATATCATGAATAACATCTTTAACTGAATACTTGTTTTCATAGTATTTTCACAGCTCTGCCTCAAAATTGAGTTTGATTTGGCACTATAGAAGTATAGATTTAATCTTTCATCTTCCATCTCTTTCATGAGTAATTTTATTTTTAAAAATAAACAAAAAGAAAAAATATTAGGTTGAGTAATGATGTAGAGTTTTAACTGGTCATGATCCTCAAAAACAGTGAAGATTAATTGGGATGATGTGACTTTTTGAAACTCTGCAGAAAGGCAGTACACTTTCATAAAACCAAAGAGAAATCTCTGTTCTAAAAAACAGCTCCAGGGAAATCATACCATTGCAAAATATTTTCCTCAAAAGACTCATACTCTGCTTTGGGACTTAAAAACTTCTCATTTGTACATATTGACTGCTTCATTCTAGTGTAAACTCTGGGCTTCCTCACTCCAAGTTCATTTTTACAGGACAAGATATAAGTAGGAATCAGCAGAGATGGCTTTGTTCCTTCACATGACCAACTGCTCACCCAGCCCTTCAAAAAGCCAACACTTTGTCAGTTCTATTATCATAAAGCTATGATTATGTACTAAGATTTTATCTTCATTTTTAGAAATAGACTAAATATTCCAAGCCTTCGTGGTTTGGGCTATTGCGGTAACATGAAACACAAGCTAAAATGGTAATGCTTTGTTGTACACTCACTTGAATGCCTTTGCTTTTTCAAAAATACTTTGCCATCCATGACAAAGACTGGTTAGATACTCTCACCAAATTCATTTATCTCTCCTTCTGAGTGCACAACTCTATTTTATTTCCCAGCCTTTCTTAAAGTTAGAAGCGGCCGTGTTCTAGCCAATAGAAAGAATGTGACTTCCAGATTTGATTTATAACAAGATTTCATGCCCAATTCACTATTTTTCTTATTTATCTGTGGGCTGAATGGAGAGGTTTCTGAGAACATAGAGGAAAGTAGAGGCAGGATACTGAGTTTGGACCTAGTTGAGCCCATAAATGAACATGTGGAACACTGCCCAAATGTCATGTGCATGAAAAATAACCTATTATTATGTTAAATAATAGAGATTTGGGAAATTTAGGAACTTATTTAATAGCTAGAATAACCTTACCCAATACACACCCCCACTCCTAAACCTAGCTGAGTGATAACCGGAGTAAAGAGTGATCATTTGGACTGCTGTTCAGGAAACATTCACTACTCTCTCTCTTCCACTGTGGGGAGAATCTACTTCCTGCATTACTGATGTGCATTGGCCCAATGTGCTTTACCAATGGCATATTAGCAGATATGTTGTGAGTAAAAGCCTTAAATATGCTGTGTAGTTTGGGCTTGGCTATGGCACTCTGCTGCTGAATTGCCTAAAAGCATGCCCTGAGTAGCCCCTCTTTGGCCCAAACCCCTCAAAAAATATATGCATAGCAAACCTAAACCCAACCCACAGCCTGGAGCGAAGGCCATCTGATCCACAGTTGGAAGCAGAGTCATCCAGCTGAGCACTTCCTAAGTAAGCTGAACCATGCTTAACTGGAAGACATGTGGGCAAGAAAGATGTATGCTTGTTGTAAGCCACTGAGTTTGGGCGGGTGGTGGGTGGCAGGGTTAAAGCACTAGCTGATGACACAGACAAGGCAGACTTAGTGTAGTGTGGTTAGGAGTACAGACTATAAGGCCAAACTCTTTATGTCAAATCTGACTTCCAAATCTGACATAATTTATTAGCTATGTTTCCTTATGCAAGTTATTTAAACCATGTATCCGTTTTCTCATTTATAAAATGGGATCATAGTACCTATCTTGTAGTTAGTATTTATAAAGTGCTTAGGAAAGTACCTGGCATATAGTAGCCACTGCAATAGCGTATATGAGAGAAATAAAATAAACCTCATAAATCCAGAAATGTGTCAGCAAAATACCCTTATAAAGAACATAACTATCTCTATGTCGTTTCCTGCTGCCAGAAGGCACTTGAATTCTCCAGAAACATCTCTGCCCTGTACTCAGGAGTCCGTGGTATGCAGTGTTAAGAGTTCCATCTGTTGAGCTTCCTTCTACTGAGTCAGACAACCTGGATTTGAATTCTTGTTCCACCATCTAAGACCTTGGGTACTCTGCCAGACACCGGGTCTCAATTCCCTCAACAGCAAAACAGGGACTACAACAGTACTTAGCTCTGCAGAATTATCAGAATTAGAGTAAATGCTCAATCAAAAACATTTTAGTACAATAAATATTGCCTTATAAACACTTAATAAATAATCTTAATTTGGGGCGAACTATTTTAGGAACTACAAGGTCACTTTTACTTCTTAAGAAGTGGATTGTAACTTCAAAGTATTGTTTACTTAAATTATCGAAAGATAACTCTCTAATTCTATAGGAGGCAGAGTAGATTTTTTTAAAAGAGTAGCTAAAACCAGCAAAAATAAAACTGCAGCATTTCTCTCCTCTACTACCACAAATCTCCTTAGCTTTTATTTTCATTTTGTTCTGCTATATTGGTATAGTGTAAATCATGAACATCATAAAAGTGATTCCTGTTATTATGTCTCTTAGCTTGTCTTTATTTTTATGTAAATAATGTTGTCTCTACTTTCTATTTACTAACAATATTTCTGGTATTAGTCAAAAAGAGCCCTTGGATCACATTCAATTCAACAGCAATTTAATTTAAAAGGTAAGAGATGTGGATTATGTGCAATACTAAGCCACAATGTGTGTATCTTTTACATAAAAATAACCTTAATTTCCCTGCTTGACTGAGAAAAGAAATAAAGAGAATGATTGCTATAAATCAGGAAAAATTCATAACTTGCTGAAGGTGTAACAGCTGTTGATTTAAGGTTTGCATCTTTGATAACATGATGCTGCTGGGAAGATAACATCTTTCTGACAAAGCAGTGAAAATAAAAATTATAAGGCTTTACTCAACATTTAAATATTTTCTCTGTATTACAGAAAAAAAATTATTTTATTCACTTATACTAAAATGTGTTTGAAGTATCCTGTGTCTCATCAGAAAGCTTTACAATAAAATTTAGTGTTTTCTTATTCCACAGGTATACAGTAAATTTGTCACATCACAAATAAACATAAATTATCTTCAGTTTAGAGAAATGGACTGCTATTCTTATAGACCTGCAGTTTCTACAGTTGGTAATACAAACACAGACCTGAGCATGCATACGCTTGGGATATTATTCATTTCTTTTCTTTTCAGCTGGAAGAAGGTAATTGAAAACTTAGGTGACAAAACAAAGCAAGTACTGCATTGACTGGGGAAAAAAATATCTCCAAAGTGGAATATTAGAAATGTGTAAAAAGAGAATAACTTTGCCAAGCAGTTAAAAACAATGGCAGTATGTTAATTCATCTAAAGGCTGCTGTATTATTGCACATGTTCTTGCACTGTTAACTCACAAACTTTATAAAATTTTATGGTGAGGTTTTGTGTTTTCTATATATCGGTGGAGTGCACATCAGGGAAGTACTGAGAATAACACTATTGATGGCCTTATTCCCTAACTCTTCATCAGAACTCACAGTGCGTCCTTTCTCCTATGAAACGCATTTACATTAGAAAGTCATATTGCTTCTTATTATTAAATGTTTCTGTCTTTTACCTAAAACTATCTTGCAGTGTTATTGTAACCCATTTGTACCCTAGCCCTCTCACCATCTGGAGTCACTTTTTTTTTAATATTCAGTCAAAATGATTTAATTGCCCATACCACATACTTGGTGAAATCCAAACTTCTTTTTGCCCCCTTGAGAATCGGGGTGGAGATGCCTACAGTTCGTCTGGATACCTCTCATTCTTCAGTGTTACTCTGAATTTCGGCTCTTGTTCACCTACCAATGGTTTCTCCTCCTTGAGGTACCCTGCTCTCTGCACCATTTTGTCCCAAATTGCACACTACTCCTAGTTCATTGTCCAAAGCACCATGACCTAAGCTGTGCGTACACCAGAGTACTATTGGATGTTTGAGGAGAACAGAAAACAGCTATAAGGTGAATGTTGAACATCACTCCTCATTCATTTATTCATTCAACAAATATTTATTGAGTACCTACCATGTGCAGATAGGTTCAAGACCATGAACATACAGCAGTTAGCAAAGCATTATTTAAAAAGAAAAAAGAAAAAAAAATCCTGCTTTTATAGAGCTTGCATTCTAGCTATGGGAGAGATAATTAACAAAACAAATAAAATCTACATTCAAGAGTGGTATTACCAAGAAAAATAAAACAGGCAAGGTAGAGGGACTGTTAGGAGGGGTACACTTTTAAGTAGGGCGGTGGAGGAAAAATTTAATGTAACAATGATATTTAGGTAAAGATGCGAAGGAAATAAGGGAGAAAGCCATAGAGATATGTTTTTGGAAAGAGTGCTTCAGGTAGAGAGAATAGCAAACGCAAAGGTTCCGAGGTAGGAGCTTCCCTAGAAAGTTAGAGTTACAGAAAAGAGGATATTGGGGTGAATTTCTTATATTTCTCACTGCCTGGACTCTTCTCTCCACTCCACAGCCCTGTATTAACTATATTTCTTTATTTTCTGTATTCTTGAAGCCCTAGCATCTGGGACCTCATTACTCTCTTGGAAGTGTATTTTTCACATATAAATTAACCAATCAGAGCTCAAACTCAGAACCATCTCCTCTATTCGATTTTTCCACTCCAGAAGGCAATATTCCTCTGCCCTGATCACCCCAGGGCCAGGTACTAGACAACTAGAAACCCTTATAGCCCAGAGCCTGTCAAAATTATCCAAACTATCCAATGCAAAAGTCTGCTTGGCTGCTTATACTGCCTCATCCATATATTCCGTGGAAAACCACAATAAAGGCTTTTGCTCATTTTCTCCCCTTGCTGCTCCTGCCTCCTGACTGACTCTGAAGCTTGCTCATGTGGCCCTACATGGCATGGCATTCCCTCCCTCTTGGGAACTGTAACTATGCTTTCATTGACAATCATCTTCTCACCTGTTGGCCTTACCATACCTGAATAAAAACAAACTCCCAGAAACATTTTAAAATAAAACCCTAACAGGCAGCCCGTCCACAACTCACAAATTCTTTTTATTCCTCAGTAGAGAAATAATGGTAGTTTTCTTTTTAGTAATGGCTCCCATTCAGACTAGGTATCAAGGTCTGCTTTGGCATAACTAATAGCACATTAATTAGCTTTCCTACACAAAATAAAAATCTTCCCATGGCACAAAAATTCTACTTTACTTCTGATTATAGGCTCATAATCCTGTCCATCACTCTATAGCCTCATTCCAACTGTCCACACCATTTTATTCTCTAACATAGTGATGCTTCCTAAGTCAGATGTAATTCATCACCTGATTCGTGAACACTGTGTTCACTAAGGAAGTGACCAAATCCAAGCTAAACATAGCTTGTCCAGATCTTGTGGCCTAAGAAAACTTGTAGTTTTTTTCACAGGTAACCATCTACAGACCATAATAAGTTGGTTTCCCTGGAGACCCTATGTTCTGCATTACAGAGACTCTAAGAAAGCCATCTGCCTATTCTGAGAAGGCAAAGGCGTCCAAGTCAGAAATGGCCTCTTGAGCACCCTTACTTCTGGTGGGGAACTTAACGAGTTGGGTTTCCCAAATTATTGTACAACAGAACTCTCATCGAACCTGATGTTTCTCTAAGAGCGGGGCTTCCTTGGACAAGTAAATTTTATAAATACTGTATCCCACCTCAATGAACTTGGAGATTAACTATGCACATTAGAAACTGATAACTATGTGATTTGAGTAGGGAAAAAAAAAGTAAATAAATGCTAGAGCCGGTAAAAACCTGATCTCAAATAGTTTGGGCATCTCAATGACCAGTCAGTGAAACATGAAATGTTCTGTGTCTTAACGTTTCTCTTTTTAATTTTCATGTTTGTTCCTGGTTGTCAGACTTATATTTTATGTAGTTTTAATTTTTTTCTCAAAAGACAGTTAAAATTCTTAATCAGCTAAAATTCTGCCCCTAATGTGAATTAATCGTGGAGGAACAATAGAGTTCTGACTTCCAAGTGTTGATAAATGTCTAAATTCTAAAAATGACAATACCATTTTTGTTACCCATTTTCCTCTCACAATTTATGTTAATTCTTGGTCTTAAAGTAATCCCACTGTGTTATTTTTCAATTACATGTCTATAGAGTGATGAAAACAGAATTGTGATTCATAGTAACAGTATGTTTGCCTTAGAGTTCTGTGCTACTGGAGGGGAAAGACTACATATCTGTTTAATACATTACCATATTTTCTGGTTTAGAAGCCTTGGCAGTTTGTAAAGAAGAGCCAACTTTTATAAGCATATGTTGGGGATTGGGGAGAATTTTACAGAAGGAGATTAGAGAGAAAACGCATCTCCCTTCCCTGACAAGGTCAATAAGTCTTTTTCGGTGAGGGTGCCCTGAAAGCTTTTACAATCAGCCACTCTGGGGAAAGCTTAGGGCTCTGAGTGGGGAGCTCTGGAATTTGTTAGAATATCACCACACTACAGCTTCATAGGATTTCACCATTTAGTGGCAGCTACTGAAAATTATGGCCAGTTATCCTGAATGAGATGCATTTGGGGTATGCTGTTAACCAATTTACTTCTATATACAGCTTTTATTTGACAGTGCGAATCTTCATATTCTGAATTGGGTATGATATGATTGATAAATTGCAAGACATGTTTTGTAAAACACAGATTATCAGTCATATCAGGATCATGTCTGGGTGCCAAGACGCTCATGTAAGAAAAAAAAAATTCAAAGCAACTGTTACAACAGCTGCTTTCTTTACCATAATAGGATAATGAGGATGATAAGACTATATGGAAGCCCTGTGCTAACAGTAGGGTTAACGGTAATGAGAACACAAAGACCATTATTAATGACCAAAAACTAGATGAGAAATAAGGCAATATTTATTAAACCTTCTAGAGGAAATCGAATTTTATTATTGCCATTTTCAAACTCCTTAGGACCTGAGGCCCCTTTTCTCATTGACACAACACTTTTTCTAACACAATCTTTGATAACTAAAGGTTTTCTAGGAACAAAACTATCAGGTGGTGGCAGACCAGAAAATCTCTTGTTTGCACATCTACAAACTGACAATATTTGTGTCGAGTCCTATATTGCAAAAATATCTTTTTTACAGGTCTCTCAAAGTGAATTAGATTATTGTATTATAATATCTGAGCAGCCTATTCTTTTCTGTAACACCATATTATCATCTCACCTCTCTACTCTTTTAATACTTCTCATTGTCTTTAGGGACCAATTGTTCTTCTAATGCCCATTCAGGAGTTTTCTACCTCCTTCCTTGACTCGTAAATTGCTGCTAAATCTCATCTCTCATTTTTTTTTTTTATTTATGTGTTTATTTCAGGCTATGTGTCAGTGTAAATAGAAAAGCTAATTTTAATTAAAATTTTAAGTAAGCATCCATAAGGCGTAAAGCAAATGATATAGTAAAGTCCAGATATATTACATCTATTGAATTCCCTTCATCCACTTTGACCAAAGGAATGTAATTGAATATGTCTGGCATGATCTGTTCTGTATAATCCCATGCTGTTTATCACCCAAGCTTTCACTATTCTCTTGATGCATATATAATTCTTTTTTTCTTAATATCTATTCTGCTTTTTTACCAAGAATTTAAGATAATAACAGCCAAGAGGACGTTTTCCTTTCTCTCTTTCTTTCTCTCTTTCTTTCTCTCTTTCTTTCTCTCGTTCTTTCTTTCTTTCTTTCTTTCTTTCTTTCTTTCTTTCTTTCTTTCTTTCTTTCTTTCTTTCTTTCTTTCTTTCTTCTTTCTTTTGTTCTTTCTTAAGTATTTTTAACTTGGTTATTATTCGCATTGTTTTTCAAATGCCTTGGTTGCCCCCGTCCCAAGAAATATTTCCCAATGGAAACATAAACGCAGTGGGTAATTTTCTGGCAAGTAAGGGTGCTTTATTTAAACTAAGTGCGCTTAATTGCTATGTTCCATGTGTTCATTTTTAGCCTATTGAGTTCAAATAGCTTATTGATCTTATCATTAATCTTAGGTACCATTCTCATCTTTTCAGCTAATTATTCCTTGATAGAATCATAAGAAAAAGCTGTAGTTTCTGAATCACATGCCAATTCAATCCAAGGTTATGTCTGTCTGTCATCCATTTTAGAGTACTTTTGAATATCTTCTACCAACTCCATGGTATATTCAATTATGCCCGCCTCAGCACATTTAAATGATGATTCTATTTCTCACTTGGGTGTACTCCTTACAACAGTACGTCAAACAATTACCAGTTGGTCTCTGGAAATTCACAAATCAGCAATGAGGTTTATAGTCTATTTTATATGATAAATTATAAATCGTAACTTGAATTTCTACTAATTAGAAGTAATTTCTATGTTATTAATATAACATATTTATTAATATAACTATCAATTCAAATATACTACAGTTAAAATCAGCTGGCCCTATTTTAAAGAGTTTCCACAAAATAAAAAGGTTGTTTCCACACCTTAGTATGTATAGAAGATTAAAGGGAATACGGATGTGAACATCAAGGAATGACATTAATTCCTTTACAAAATCTCAGGTGTGAACAAGGTAAGGTGTGCATGCTAATATAATCATTTTCCTCTGATACTCAAAGAGTCTAGGAAATGTTACTTTCCATATCATAACAAGCCAAATCTAACTCTGGACCCTCACTTGCCACAGTCAGCAATGTCAGTCATTTTAAATGGCTCTTTCCTCTCTTAGGAAAAAGAACCCCAAGCTTACAAAATCCTGAGGAAATAAATGATGAGAGATCTTGGTCACAGGTGAAATGATCACCATGCCCTTCCACATACAAAGGTGGACTGCTCTGCAGGTAGCAGCCATGTCGTCACTGCCCATTTCAGCTTTGGTCCCCCATACGAGAACCCTTATTGCACCCTCCCAGACACTCATACAGATATCATTTAGAAGTTATGACAGCAAGACTCTACTTTCTGGCAAGACTCTTGCCTCTACCACCCAAAGGAGCAGGCAGCCTCTGGTACCTTCATCCCTGAGGAACTCTCCTGCTCCCTACAAGGTCAAGCCTTAATTTCTCCACCCTCTGAAAAACAAAAACAAAAAACAAGCTTGCTTTCTCCGATCCTTTTTTTCATGACACATCAAGAAGTACTGGGCAATCAGCCAGCCAAGTGCCAAACCTCAAGACCACAGAAGAAACTATTCATATTCCCGGTTTTGTTAGGAATACACTAACAGATCTCCCACCTCTAAAGGAGAAATGACATGCTTCTTATAAAGGGAAGAAAAGAAACAACACAGTTGAATTTTCATATATTACTACATAAATGCTTAATAACTTGCCTTTATACAAGAAAAGAAACATAACTACTTTTCAAAACTGAAAAGAAAAGCTTTTGAATGAATTTCAGTGCCCATGTTTAAAGCTGATTTATACTTCATCACATTACCCATTCCTATCTCTCAGCTTTCTGCTGGATTTTCACTAACTCCCAAGACAGTTGAAGACAAATTAACACGGTGCATAAAGCAGTTGGCATCTGGCTTTTAATAAACAACAGATTATTATATGTAATAGCAATAAATATTATTTAAGCAATTCACTTGGTCAGAGGGTGTGATGCTTATAGGGCTAAGTTTGCACATTTGTTCTTTACCTGAACCAATTAACTTCACAGAGAGAAAATTCTTTTTTCAACAAGACTGCATTCCTAACTACAGTCAGCAGAGTAATTCAGCATATCACTAGAAAAGACATCAGAGAACATTTTCTGACAGTCGGTCAATTGCATCATTTTAGTATATGATAGACAGCATACTATTATATTATTATTCACTAGGAAGAGGTATATTTCTCTGAAGAACTTGCAGAATCAGGACTTACTGATGTTACAAATATAAGAAAGTTGGCTTAAGTTCAGTGCAAATTATTGATATCAAAGTAAATCTAAAATTACTTAAACAGTATTAATAAATAGAATGAACATTAGAATTGAATGACAAAATACTGAGCAAGCTAAGGATTTTTAAAAGAGGAGAGCGGAAGATGATTAAAATGTGACTATGTAGTTGCATTAGTGGAGAGATATGACTAATAATCACACCATTAAGATTGTTTATGACCAATTTTAATATTTTAAGGTGGCTTATAGAATACATACACTGCTAAATACTTATTAGTGTGAAGCTGTATCTTATCAGTCAGTTTTGTTGTTACTGAAGTATAGCTTATTGACTGCTGTCTTTGTCTGAGCAGCTTATGATGGCAATCTAGGAGAACCATCAAAGTAATGAAAATCTACAGAGAAACCCACATTTCCTCAAGGACTCAGAACTTACTATTGTATCTGAAAAGTAATCTCTTCCCATAATCCTCCATTAGGAAACCATTTGGCCCCGATACTCTTATATCAAATTCCAAGCAAAAATAATATTTTGGCATTCCCCAAAGTCCAGTTGGTGATATGTAGCAAATTGGTATGGAATATAAGATGATATCGAAAGGTTAATCTGACTAGCTGGCCTCCCCATAGCACCATGCCCATCATCCCCATTTATACTCTAAGATGCTTTCTTGGGTAGACATCACCTGCAAAGATGCCAAGATTTTCAGTGATTTTCCATCATCACAGCTTCAAGTTCGCCAATGGGGCCTTTCTTATTTGCAACCATAGTTATGAATATATATAATTGTAGGGATTTGGTGCAAGGAGGCGGGGATTATAGCATGTGTTCTGCCTGCAATCTTAAAACTGGAAGTCCTGAGTTATTTTGTCCCAATAGAAAAAAAATATTTATTTTAAAGACAGATATGTGTATGAAGCTATAACAAGAAAAACAACTTTTGAGAAAACAACTTTTTCTGAGTTGCTGCCTAGGCATTTTATAGTGTGATAATTCTGCCCACACCCAAAGTCTAGATAATTAGATAAGGACTTGAGTTTAGGACAGCCTCCACAAGTTCAAGCTTTACTTTTCCCAGGACACCTTTTAAAATAACCACTTAGAGTTAAGCCCATGAAAAAATAAGTGACCTCTGCTCATATATGTAATAGGTGCTTGCTACCCTGCTCTCAATTTCTTTTTTTATTAAATTTATTGAGTTGACATTGGATAACAAAATTATATAGGTTTCAAATGTACAATTCAATAATACGTAATATGTATATTGAATTGTGTGTTCACCACCGAAAGTTAAAATGCCTTCCATCATCATATATTCGACCCCCTTTACCTTTATCTACTTCCCCTCTCCTCCCGTTCCCTCCAGTAACCTTCTAAACCGTTGTCTGTGTCTATGAGTCCCTGCTCTCTATTTCTTACTCCCTGGTGATTTGGGATAGAAGACTGCCCTTCCTCTGGCTCAATGGCACTCCTTTACTTCTGGAATTTGTAAAAAATAGTACCTGTGACTCTACTTCCTTTGTGTAGGTGTACTGAACTGAGCCTTCAATCAAAGGACCCTATGGATTTTACTTCCCTAAAGTGAAAACTTGATGTTGAGAGAGCTACCTGCTATCCGTACAGGTAGCTTGTGCCTCCTCATTGAGCAGATCATAATCTGTATATTCTAAATTCAATACACCAACTCCAGCTTCTCAACACAGAAATGATCAAAGTAAAAGAGGAAAGAGAGTAGAAAATAAGATAAAAATCAAGAATGAATGTAGTACATACAAGACATTCTATGCCATCCCATCAACTTGCTGGAAATTGACTCTAAGCTTCACCCAACACAAAAAAAAGGAAACGCGATTAGATACATGAGTCAAAATAGTACTCAGGAGAAGCTGAAGTATCCCAATATCGAGTTAGAAGTAAACATGGTCTGCGTAGAAGACCCTGTGTGATGTGAACAGCATCTTCACTGTCACATGTATAGATAATACTGTTTGAGTTTCAGGGTAGACCAGTGGCCAGGTCATGCTAAAGCTTATTTAAACAAAAACAGTTCTTAATGGGATGCGCCAGTAAGATGGTCTGGCTTAATTGAAAATAGCAACAGTCTACAGCCGTGCTACCCTGAACAAACCCGATCCCATCTCATCTTGGAAGCAAAGCAGAGTCAGGTCTGGTTAGTACTTGGATGGGAGACCATCTAGGAAGACCAGGTGCTATAGGTGTAAAAACTTTTTTAAAAAATAAGGGATCTTAACCTGACAAGGTCCTTGCAATCTGTGAGATCAACCAAGGGTTGCCTTGCCTAAAAAAACAACAACAACGAAAGATTTTAAGACATGTTCCCCTCAAGGGAAGAACCATTCCTTAGGGAGCATTCTGGAAATTTTGAGAGGTTTCTTTTTTGGTTGTCCTTACCATATTTGTGAGGCACTTCAGGCATTTAATGGGAAGGAGCTAAGGATGCCAGACATCCACACTGCATGGGAGCATCCCACCCAATGAAGATTTGTTTCCCACCTCCACACTTTTAGCATGTCTTGCCAGACATTCAGCTACTGAATACATACTTGGACATGTGGTGGCATTTCAAGATGGGAACTACATTTTTGTATTATTTTATCACTGACTCAAACTATGTCATAAGATACAAATTATTTTTATGTTACATTTATAAATAAGACTAGTTCATTTGCTAATTTTTCATTTTTTCCATTTGACAGTTTGTAATTTGCCATGACATTATCACTACCTTGATTAAGGTTCTTTCCTTTTTTTTCTTATCATTTACATGTGGCAGGTTATTATTACTTATCATTCCACTAGTTTTAATTAGAGTCCAACCACTCCTCTGTCCTTTAATTTTCTTTTCTATATAGAGAATAGCTTCTAGCCTTTTTATCTTAAATCTAAGTACTCATCAGAAGTAACGGTAAGCACCTGACTGCTTCATTATGTTTTCTAGTACTGTCATGCCTTAACACTTACATATTAATA
>NW_011888790.1:7125971-7136279 GCF_000151845.1 Pteropus vampyrus | reverse complement strand
AAAAAAAAAGAGCAGAGGACCTGAACAGACACTTCTCCCTAGAGGACATACAAATGGTCAACAAATATTTGAAAAGATGCTCAACATCGCTAGTTGTTAGGGAAATGCAAATCAAAACCACAATGAGATCCCATCTCACACCTGTTAGAATAGCTATAATCAACAGGACAAGTCATAACAAATGTTGGGGAGGATACGGAGAAAAAGGAACCCTCACATACTGCTGGTGGGACTGCAAATTAGTACAGCCACTATGGAAAACAGTATGGAGGTTCCTCAAAAAGCTAAGAATTGATCTACCATATGATCCAGCAATCCCTCTACCCCAAAGACTTAAAAACCCATATCCAAAAAGATATTTACACACCGATGTTCATAGCAGCACTATTCACAGTGACCAGGACATGGAAGCAAGTAAAGTGTCCTATGATAGATGATTGGCTAAAGAAGCTGTGGTACATATATACAATGGAATATTACTCAGCCATAAAAAGAGATGAAATACTGTCATTTGTGACAACATGGATGGACCTCGAGATAATCATGCTAAGCGAAATAAGCCAGACTGAAAAAGTTGAAAATCACATGATATCACTTATATGTGGGATTAAACCTAAAAGCAACAAATGAACAGGACAAACAGAGACTCATGGACATAGACAATGGACTAGTGGTTACCAGAGAGTAGGGGGTGGGGGAGGAGGGAAGACGTAGACAGAGTAAAGGGAGTCAAATATGGGGGGGTTGGGGGAGGGCGAAGTGAATAAAGGAGATCAAATACATAGTAGCTGAAGGAAACTGGACTCTGGGTGGTGATCACACAATAGAATATAATGTACACCTGAAAATTATATAATTGTATTAACTAAAATTATCCCCAATAAACTTTAGAAAAATAATAATAAAGTGGCAAGGATTCACCAAGGATGGACAGAAGATAACTAAAGAGGCTATCTAATAGATAAAGAAGCTCCAGCAGTAGGAGGCTCTAGGGTGTACCACTGGTGTCCAAGGATGATAGAACTTAGAAGGGGTGTTGCAGGAGCCTATCTCCCATATCAGAGATGATGCAGTGAATACAGGCTCTCCCATGGGACCCCTGAAGAATAAACATATGCATCCTACAGGGAAGCCAAGCTCTGGGTGCTTGTTATACAGAAACCATCAACTGTAAAGGGAGGACCACATCAGTGCTATTAAGTAGTGCTATTTAATTTCCTCTTCCTCCATCCTTCTTGCCAGAACTTAACACCTCAAAAGGTATGTAGTGGCCCAAAGAAGAGGAGAAGGCAAAAGATAGCTTCCTCTCTCTTTCCTAGCAAGGCTCACTTCCTGGTCAAGAGCAAGTTAAAAGATCTAGATATGACATAAAACTCTTAGACTAAACTTGGTATACCTGGAGGGACTATATAATCGGATCTGTCCAATTATAGGTAAGGATAAAAAAGGGCAATTCCACTGAACATCTTTGAAGTTTATTATTAAAGAAAAAATAAGATTTTAGATCAATATTCCACTATGTTCATCTTACTGAGTAGACTGATAAAAAAAAAGAAAGAAAATAGATGATGAATAGATGATGATAGATAGATGATAGATAGATGATAGATGATTGATAGATAGATATAGACAGATAGATAAATTTCTATTAAACTAATAAGTCTATAATTTGAGGTTGAAAATCATTCATCTTTTTTAAAAAGCGGAATAACTTTTTATTTAGTCCAACTAGACAGGACTATAACTCTAGATTAATATGGACAAGGATCAGAGCCCAATATTCAAAGTTGTCCTTGAACAGTAATGAAAAAAGATGCTCCTCTCTGCCAGCTTTATTTGGTTTGAGCATTTAAGTCAACTATGAATAAGCTTTGCCAGCCAGAGTAACCAGGTTTCTACAGAATTCAGAGTTGTTAACCTTGGGTTGCAAAACCAGAAAAAAACAAACCTCCAGATGTCCTCTGGATGCTGAGTCTCCATGACATCATCACCAAATTCAGGAGATTATATTGTACAATCTGGCCTCATGTCTTGATTTTACAGCTAAACTTGGATTTCACTTCTTCACTTGGATTCCCACATGGATTAATTATACTTAAAATTTTTAAGCCATGAAAGGAGATTATAAAGAATATTTCAATTTGATGAGACAACAGATTGCCTCTTCTAATTTGCTTTTCAGGTCACTACACTCACTTGGTGAGGAGTTTTTGGCAATATAGAAACCTTTGTCATACAAGGCCCTGAGAAGTGAGCTGCCCATCACTATATGAATAGGACCTGTCTTTGGTTATCAGGTGCACTTTGATGGAAGATGAAAGAAGCTTCACCATTAGCATCTAGGCAGAATTTTTCAAGTGGTCAAAAAGCAAAATAAAATTATCTTCTATGGTGTTCCCTCCCACCAAAAATTCAAGTATCCTTGACACTCTGAGTGGAGGGGTCCAGGCTAGCCCACCAAAGTTCACGAAGCCTAAAAATCTTTCCCATTTTTGTCAACCCTCTAATTTCCCTAGGCCAACCATGGATGCAGATGGGAACAACTCTGAAAAGTGATTCAATACATGGAAAAGAATTGCTTTCTACATGGCCTATGGTATCCACTGAAAGGTCATAGTAAGCAAAGAACAAATATCACTATCTTAGAACTGTGGTTTTCAAAATGTGATCTTCAGACAAGTGACATCAGCATCACCCTGGAATTTATAGAAAATTCAAACTCTCACCCTGCTACCCTCAGACGTAATGAATCAGAAACTCTGATGTGGGTCTAGAAATGTGTTTTTTACAAAGCCCTCCAGGTGATTCTGACACATGCTAAAATTTGAAAATCATGGCTATGATGATGGCTATCAGAGTAGAGAGACTGGGAGACTTCCTCAGATTATTCCATGAGGTTCCAACCAGCAGCATGTAAAATAGCATGGCAGACTATTTTCCAAAGATAACTGGAACAATATCTCCCATCCTATATGGTTACAATGACATTGATAATCTTCCCATCAGGAAAGTGGGTCTATGCCCCCTACCCTTGAATCTGGACAGGCTTGTCTTTCAGTGTTAACCAACAAAATGTGGCAGAAGTGATACCGTGTGACTTCCACAGCTTGGTCACAAAGGGCAATTCAATTTCTGTCTTGCTTGCTGGAATACTTGCTCTTGAAGACATCAGACATTATGTTAGCAGTCTGAACACAGTCTTGTAACTTTTACAGCTCTGGAAAACTGAAAATAGAAATGCTTTTACACCTAGAGCCTTCTAAACATTTTTTCTTTACTTCACGATTAAAAGTTTATTTCTTTTAAAATAATTACTTGGGAAATATTTTGATTTCAGACTGATAAGCTATAACTTTTGTATTCAAGAAAACATTCATGTTCATCTGTTTAACCTAAATCACAATCTTAAATATTTTTAATAAATCTAATGTAACCAATTATTAATAAATCAGAGACATGAAAAAGAAGTCTCCTCTAATCACTGACATATATCAGCATGGTTTGTACAGTGATGGGCAGGGGTGAGCATTATATACAGACCTTTAAGATTAAAGTGTGCTCCACAGAACATGCAAAAATCTATATCATCTGTTACTACAGCAATATAAAATTCACTTGAAATGTCAGTTTAACTTCACGATGTGAAAAAGCCCTTATAATATGCTGATGTACAAAATTTTATGTTAATAAATAATTCCTTATGCAAAAAAAAAAAAAGTAAGCAATATTAGTCCCTGAGGCTTTCATGCTTTGAGGATGTTCAAAATGAGCCCATGAAAATAATTCATACAGATAGGTCCTGAGACTGGAGATGCTTAGCCAGAGCCCAGGTGATCTGACAACCTGCTGTTGTTCCAGCTCCAACCACCACCATTTGACTCCAACTGCATGAGAAAAACTGAGCCAGCCTCAGTCATCTGGGTCCCTCCCAAATTCCTGAGCCACATAAACTGTGAGAGATAATAAGATGGCTGTTGTTGTTTTAAGCCACTAATAATTAGAAGTGGCTAACCATATGGTGTTCTGGTGATCTAACCTCATTTTTTCCAAAGTTAGCCAATCATCTAAATGTCATTTATGAAATAATCCACTTTTTCTTTGTTCATTATAAAAGCCACAGTTAGTATATTAAATGCTTTTATATTCTTGGGTCTATTTCTGGACTTTTTCCTCTAAACTATTGATCTGTGTCCCTATTTCTGCACCTTTTCTATATTATTTTAAATATAGCTCTGTAATACATTTTAGTAGTGAGTGGAATTACTCCCAACCTGAATTGCCTTTTTCAAAAGTCTCTGGTCTACTGACTGAATTTTAGAATCATTTTCAAGTTCTGATGATAAACAACAAAGACCACTGAAATTGTATTTAATTTTGTCTTAATTTGATAAATCAGTTTGTTCCACAATATTAAGAGATCCCAATGAACTTGATATACTTTCCACTTATTTAAGTTTTCTTCCACATTACTTAATAATTCTTGGCTTTATTTCTTCACATAGTCCTGAAGATTTCTTGGTAAATTTATTCTCAAGCATTTTCTGTTTGTATTACTAGTGCTATTAAAGTTCATTGTCCTCACCCCAAACATATACACATACATATTGTCAAACAGGCATATTGTAAGTGTACTGTCTATTCATGGCTATCTTACTAAATTCTCTAAATAATCGTAACAACTTTTCAGCTTATTCTCACAAATAAACTAGATTGACTTTGTTTCCAAGTAGGTAATCATGTCTTCTGCAAATAATTATAATTTTGCTGCCTCCTTTCACATGCTCCTTGTTTCATGTTACATTTTCCTGTGTGTTGCATTTGGTTAAAGATTTCAGGAAAAAAAAATAATCAATAGCTATATATTTTTACATTTAAAAACCAGAAATTGTTATATTTTTTGTGACTCTTAGACACAATCCTACCCATAGCCAGCTTTCACAATAAAGAAAGGCAACGAGAAGACCCATATTAAAAATATCCAGTAATGCTCTTCGTTGCAAGAGAAACCAGATCAAAAAAACGCACCAGTTAAAGTCAACCTCATATAGAAAATTAGATAGAAAGTTATGTGCGTAAATAACTATACACTTCATGTTAAATGTCATCAAAGAAGTTCAAGCAAAATGTTATGAGAAGAAAAGAGAAATAATTTCTGACTAAGAGAAATGGGAGTGACCTTTGAGTGGGATTTTGAAGTATGGGTAAGATTCCAGCCTCTGAAGATAATACAGAAGGTTAACAAAGGTGGAAAGAAACAAGTCATATTTGAAGAGTGGAGGGTAGCCCAGTTTGGACAGAGGGGAAAGTTATGACAGAAAATATTCACCCTAGAGAGTGTAGGAATGCCAGGCTAATAACAACAACAAGGGCAATTAGCATGAAATGAGTACTTATCATGTACCTGGCACTATCTCAAGTGCTTCACTCGTCTTTATTCTAAAACACAGCTACAAGCTTAGACTATACATTTTAGGTCATAGATGTCTATGTCAGTTTTTTAGTGGGAAGATGAAATGACCAAAGCAAACTTTAAGAAGAATAATTTGATAACAACTTTCAAGATTAAAAAGGGGAGAATCTGGCGGCTGCAGAGACATTTAAGAGGCTTGCTAAAAGATGCAATCCTAGTTACATAAGGTTCCCACTCTGTAGCCTCAAGCCTCATTTTGCACTCTCCCCAACACATCCTTTCTCTAACCACCCTAAACCAATCTGCAAACATGTGGTGCTCTTTCAAACACCCATGCCTTTTTATATCGCATTTATTTTCTATGCCCAGAAGGTGCACGCCATACTTTTTTCCTTTGCAAATCTTAACCTGTTCCAGCTTAGTTATTTCTTCATCTACAAATGGCACTTTTCCCTCACAAGGGTATTTACCATATTGTATTTTAATTAAATGTGTAAAATCATTCTAACTCACAAGTAATTTGTACAAAGGGCCTGTGTGCTATTCATCTTTATAACCCCAACATCAAGCACAGCATCTCAGCCGGTCCCCAGTGAATGAGTGCATAAAGTCAATAACAAGATAGACAAAAGGACCATTGATTATGAGTGAAGATCTAAGACACAATAACGAATTTGTAGTGTACAAACTAATGCAGTTTTGCGGTGCTCTCTAGCAATACTCAGCATCTCAGTAATAGAGGATCACTAGTATCTTTTGTTTCTGTTTACAGTTTATCTTCCCTCCTGCTAACAATAAGCCAATCAAAGGACCTCAGTGCAAGGCATGTTACCCAAGATGGGCCAATCATAGTACCTCACTCACAGTCACAGTAATTAATTCAAGTTGGACAGGCTGAGCCAACTGGGATCCTTCCATGAAAATGACTCTCATGTAGATGATGGGGAAGATTCTTACCTCTTGGTGGTTAACACTTTTAAAATGTAGGTTATTAAGATGTGAGTTTCATGAGAAAAAGGGCATTTAATGTCTTATTTCTAGAAATGGACATAAAATAAGCACTCATAAAATATATGTCAGATGAATGAGTCCAGAGCTTCCTGCACTGATATTCTCAGACACGGTTGGAATTTTGGTCACTGATTAATAAGAATCCTAATAGAGAAATCCATTTAGGAGCTTTATTACATTACTATAGTCTATCAAAATGTGCCAAGGAAGAAAAAAAGATTTAAAAATCGCTGCTGTATATTATTAACCATCATGTTTTAATAAGAAGAAACTAGGAAAGAATAATCTTAGAACCAAGAACTACTTTCTATACTTAATTCATTTGACTTTATGAATAATTTGCTTCATTGTCATTAACTTCTTATTTCTCTGCTATTTGGTGAAACTGAGGTTAAATTTGAAGCAATTCATGGAACTAGGGCATTAGGGAGCGTAGTGAACTGATTAATGACTTTCAAATAGGTATGTCCAAGTCTTAGCCCCCAGTACCTGTGACTATTAACTTATTTGGAAAAAAAAGGTCTTTGCAGATATGAATTATGTTAAGGATCTCAAGATGAGGTAGGTCATCCTATACCCTTAATCCAATAATAAAAATCTTTATAAGAAAGGGCAGAGGGATATTTGAGACATAAAGACACTGGTGAGAAGGTCAAGTGAAGGCAGAGCCAGAGATTGGGGTTATGTAGCTGTAAGTTGAGGAACATCAGGGATTGTCAGCAGCCACCAGAAGCTAGGAGAGAGGTATGGAATGGATTCTCCCTTAGAGAATACATAAGGAACAAACTCTACCCATACCTTTATTTCAGACTTCTGGCTTCTAGAACTATGAGATAAATCTGTTATCTTGAACCATCCAGTTACTGGTAACTTGTTATGGCCATCCTGGGAAACTAATACAGAGAGTTACTCAAGTTGAAGATTGACAAAAATGGCATTATGAAAATGTAAGAAAATTGTGGAATCTATAGTCTTAGAAAGGTCATTGTATTTGATATTTTATGCTAGAAGAACAGTACCAAAGTGATAGCACTCCCAATTTTGTATTTCTTATAATTGAGAGATGATAATTATATATAGTCATAAAAGCTATGTTTTAATCAAACTTGTTTGACCAAATTTATACCTGATCCAGAAACCACGATAAAATTTTCCATTATTTGCTTTTAAATCTCATTGACATAAAATCATGATCACGTAGAACATAACTTCACATTTTTCCTGTACCTATATTGCCTATAGCTCACATTGATATCTTTATTTGAATAGATATGTAATATCATTTTATTATTGATTATGAATTAAAGTAAAATTCAGGGATACTGATGCAGATAGGCTACACTTTTTGCCATTGCTAAATCGTGAACTGAGCTACAGCATGGCTCATAATAATATATATATTCTTTGTTGTAGACAAAGGTAATTAAAATTTAGGATTGATTTTAAAGTTTATTTTAATAATATGCAGAAACAAATAAGTAATCAGTATACCTCACTCTAGGTTTCTGTAATATAAGTTCAATATTTTGTTCTAACATTTTCCTATCAAACATAGTAAAAAAGTTGAGTTGTTATTCTGCAATCTGACATTTAAGCTTATGTTTTTAAAATTTTTATGTTTCTCATGTTTCTGATTCATTATATTATGCAACGAAAGCATCTCTGTTTCACTTAGCATTCTGTTGAATCTGCAGAGATCTTGCTACTTTAAATGTATATGCACTGTTCTTTGAATATAAAAATCAGCCATTAAATTGGAATGATGGAGCAGTGATTTCTGGCTTTTACAGAGATTAGTGAAGCTTACTTCCTCCTACAGAGACCGTCTAACTGACATGCTGTACACTGATGACCAAATAAGAGATTGACAGATACAGAAAACTCTCATGTCTTATCAGACATCCATTGGATTTTTCCAAATACAGTAAATGATCTTTGGCTTTTTAAGAAGCTGTTAAGGAATGCTACCATTCATTAATTACTATAGGCACTAGAGAAAGTCCTTAAACAAGATGTGAATGGATAGTTATTTAGGAAACCAAAGGCTAGAAAGAGAGCTATTTAGTATTAATGAGGTTATAGAGTAATTTGATTCATTATGGCTACTAGCTGAAATTGAATAGAACAATCGAAGTTCATTACCAGGCTGATTTCCTGAATGGGAAATAGTAGAAATATGGTATATATGACTATCTTCCCTACATCTTCATTTGAGCACTATTTTTAAATGTTTCTTATCAGTAAACATTACTCTCAACTTTCTTTTCTTAAGGTAACAATGCACACTAACAGACATTCCAAAAAAAATCATTTGTGGTACATATAATGAAATCAGAAAACTATAATTGCTCATCTAACCATTGCCTTAATATAATATCACTTAAAAAATTGACATTATCTTAAAATATTTTCTTTTCAATGACAAAATTGAAAAAAAAATCAAGTTAGGTGGCTGTTTACTTTCCATTGCCAATACCATTAAAACGAAATGCCAAGAATTCAATTTATATAAATTCTTTCAGTTAAATTATTTATAATAGGAAATTCTCTCACCTTTCTGAAGTGAAATAAATGCAAATTTAATTCGTTAGATGACTAGACTGGTATAAAACTTAGAGAAAATGCAAATGGTAATTGAAAATATAGAAATGATATTTGTTTTGGTAACACAACAAATCAATCAGCATAAATTGTCAAGCTTATAAAAATATCACTAGAATGTATTCTGCATTGTCCATTACAAAGCATGCTTTTTCATTTAAGATACATTTTTCACAGGAGAATAAGAGAAGTAGAAACTGTAAGTTCAAGTTGATCTGAATACCATGAATTTTGCAGCATGACATGTTCCCGCCTCTCGGGAGAGACCTCTAAGGAAGATAGAAGACCTAGCTTTTATCCCGGCTTCTCTACCTAACAATTCTATAGCTTTAACTGTTATGTGACCTCTCTGAGTATCAGGCCTCTCATCTGTATTAAATGGAGTTTAAACAGTGAACATATAAAGTGCCAGCCATGCTCCTACCACTAGGATTTTATAAGAGTCAAATGAAATAAAGGGTTGAGGTTGAAAATGCTTGGTAAATTATAAAACTTTACAGAGCTGGCATGCCTTAGTAGCTACATGTAAGTCCAAGGCTGCCAGCTAGAAGTCTCGCAGAATCAACCCATGCAGTTTTTACTTGGCTATTCCTGTTCACCGGATTTCTGGAAAGTAGAAAGCCTTTTAATATTTGTTGAGCACCTACTATGTAGTCCTTTATACAGCCTAATTTAATCTCCACGACAATTCAGAGAGATGTTTTGCTATACACACTTTACAAACGAGGAAAGAGACTCATATTGATTAACTTGCCTAATTTCACTTGGTAATAACAGCAAAGGTAAAATCCAAACCCAGATATGTCTTGCTTCCAAGCCCAAACTTTTCTCTGCTTTAATCTATAGCCCATCCAAATTTTTCCTTTTGGCTAAAGTGCAATTAGAGTGGAAATTCAGAAGTGAAATATAAGCACACAATCACAACCCTCTTCCACACTCCAAGGTAGCTGCTTATCTTCCAGATTGTCTTCCTCCAAGCATTTCTGAGGCCCCCAAGGATTTCAGGTGTCACTGCTGCCATCCAAATGAATTCCAGGACACTGTTGGCCACAAGCATACTTTCCACTTGTCTTCTTAAACTCTTGCTGAATATACAAAACAAGCTGCTTCATGAGCCCGAATTTATCTAAATTTTCTTAGACCCTGAGAATCTAGCTGTGGGACCTCAGACTATACTATTGTCATGACAATTTGGAAGGGGCAGTTGAAGACAGGCATACAGTTGCCGAATAGGGCAGCAGAACAGTATACAGTAAATTTAGGAGCCTGGGCTGGTTCCAACCCTT
>NW_011888790.1:7120534-7125921 GCF_000151845.1 Pteropus vampyrus | reverse complement strand
AGGCTGCCAGCTAGAAGTCTCGCAGAATCAACCCATGCAGTTTTTACTTGGCTATTCCTGTTCACCGGATTTCTGGAAAGTAGAAAGCCTTTTAATATTTGTTGAGCACCTACTATGTAGTCCTTTATACAGCCTAATTTAATCTCCACGACAATTCAGAGAGATGTTTTGCTATACACACTTTACAAACGAGGAAAGAGACTCATATTGATTAACTTGCCTAATTTCACTTGGTAATAACAGCAAAGGTAAAATCCAAACCCAGATATGTCTTGCTTCCAAGCCCAAACTTTTCTCTGCTTTAATCTATAGCCCATCCAAATTTTTCCTTTTGGCTAAAGTGCAATTAGAGTGGAAATTCAGAAGTGAAATATAAGCACACAATCACAACCCTCTTCCACACTCCAAGGTAGCTGCTTATCTTCCAGATTGTCTTCCTCCAAGCATTTCTGAGGCCCCCAAGGATTTCAGGTGTCACTGCTGCCATCCAAATGAATTCCAGGACACTGTTGGCCACAAGCATACTTTCCACTTGTCTTCTTAAACTCTTGCTGAATATACAAAACAAGCTGCTTCATGAGCCCGAATTTATCTAAATTTTCTTAGACCCTGAGAATCTAGCTGTGGGACCTCAGACTATACTATTGTCATGACAATTTGGAAGGGGCAGTTGAAGACAGGCATACAGTTGCCGAATAGGGCAGCAGAACAGTATACAGTAAATTTAGGAGCCTGGGCTGGTTCCAACCCTTATGCTTCGCATTGCTAGCTCTGCAACCTTTGGCATTTCCCAGATCTCTGTGAGCCTCTTGCTTCTCATATAAATTTTAAAAAAAGAAAAACACTTCCAAGTGTTGGGAGATAAGTGAGGTCATATACAGGAAGCACCTAACACAAAAATGGCATTCAACAAATGAAAGTTTGGTGGTATTAAAAAGTGCAGACACAGCTCTTCCTCTCTAATGATGTCTACAAACTTTCAGAGATTCTAGACTATTACTCCTGTGAGTAGCAGCATCAGGAAATACGTGTGAAGAAAAAAAATGGTTGTGTTTTTTTTTGTTGTTGTTTTTTTTTTTTTTTTTGGCCAGTGATAGAATGAAGAGAAATTACATGAGAGGAGAAAAAGTATAGTTAGATATGATTTCAATCATAATTTAAATGTCTTAAAATTTCTATTTTTTCTTCAAGAAAATGTCAGTACATTCAGCATTAAGTAAACATTGTATCATTGATTTGTTAGTTTGTTTTTATTGTTTTATATTACAGACAGAGAATGATTTTGTTTAAAATATTTTATCAAAATAAAAAAACCAGTCCAAATGTAAAACACTGAACACTTTATTACAAAGTCACTAAAACCTTATCATTAGCTTTGCTTGTTTCTCAGCAATTGAGTGAGGCAGCACTTTAAAACATCTAAGACATCCAGAAAATCAAATTCATGACCTCAGAAAAAGCAATAATTGTTTTGCAAATTAAGATCTTTTTCCCCCACTCCAGCCAGTAACTTAATCTTCTGGCTGGAGATGTGGTGTGCCATGTGAGTAACCTGAAGGAGGAATCGCACATCATTTTGCCTTAGTGCCAGCAAAATATCTCCCGTTGACAGTTATTAATTTCTAGTCAAATTATCCTGGAATAGGGTCATAGAGAACTAATGGTTTTATTTTACATTCGAATAAATGTTGTGTTTCAGTATTCAGAATACAGTGCTCTGTAAAAAGAGCTGCAGCGGACATCAGGAGAACTTCGTCCCTCTCCAAAAGAATATTAGTCAGATTATTAAGTGTATTTACCCTTCACCATTTCTCAGGCACTTTTCCACAACCTATATTAAAATTACCAAAGCTGTTCATTTATTCTTGATCTGCATTGAGTGAAATGTACAAAGGTTTAGACATTTATATCGAAAAATGTAAATGTCTGGTTATACATGAGTAGCCAAGGATTAAGAGAGCTGCTATGGTTTTCATTCACTTTTCAATTTATCTTGGATTTTGGAATTTTAGCATAGTAAATGTGCATATAGAAGTAAAGGAGGTATGAAGAATTATTAGTTACATAAAGTTTTTTCTCCCCAGCTCCTACTTAGGTGGCCCATGTAATGTGAGTCATATTATGATAAAATTAATTGTTTTATGCAACTCATATGTAAGCCTTTTAGCTGGTTCACAGAGATTTAAAAATTCAATTTTGTGGTGTTGCATGCAAATAATGTCAAACAATTCTGTTTTAGACTTTACAAAATTGTGTGTGTGCCCATCCAGGTACATCATTCAGGTAAGTATAAGGAGCATGTTGTAATTTGATAGTTGCAGGTGTGATATAACCAGCAACAAGATAAGAGGAAAGACCAGGAGATTTAGATCCAGAAGATCTAGTATCCATGTCCTAACTTTGTTAGCACAGCTTTGGGGGAGTAGCTGCCTCTCTTTGAACCTAGTTCCCTCTCTTCAAAAACTCATTAACAATAATATCAATTATTAGGAAACAGCAGCAAAGTTTATTGTGATATTTAAGAGAAATGTCTAGGAAAGTGTCTTTGCTAACTGCAATGTACTCTAAAGATATTACACTCCTTTTAACAGCTTTACTGAAATATAATTCGTTTATCATGTAATTCACCCATTTCGAGTATACAATTCAATGTTTTTAGTATATTCATAGGTCTATACAACAATCACCACAATTTAATTTTAGAATGTCCTTGTCTACCCTAAAAGTAATCTCATGCCCATTAATAGTCACCCTCAATGTCCCCAACTCCTATTCTCATCTCTCGGCCACCAAAAATCTATTTGCTGTCTATAGATTTTCTTATTCTGGACATTCCATATAAATGGAATCAAATTACATGTAATCTTTAGTGGCTAGTTTCTTTCACTTAGAATAGTTTTTACAAGGTTTATCCATATTGTAGCATGGACCAGTACTTGATTTCTTTTTATGGACAAATAACCTTCTATTGTACAGATATACTACATTTTATTTATCCTTTTATCGGGTAATAGACATTTGAGATGTTTACATTTTTTGGCTATTATGAATAATGCTTCTATGAATATTCATGTACAATTTTTTGTGTGAATATATGTTTTCATTTCTCATAGGCATATACCTAGGAGTGTAACTCCTAGATTCTATAAATCTATGTTTAACATTTTGAGGAACTGCTAAACTGTTTTTCAAAACAGCTGTGTCATTTTATGTTCACCAGCAATGCTTAAAAATATCACTTTCTCCACATTTTTACCAACACTTGTCTGTCTTTTTATTATAACTACCTTAGTGTGTGTGAAGTGGTATGACATTCTGGTTTTGATTTGCATTTCCCTAATGACTAATAAATTGAATATATTTCATGTGTTTATTAACTATTTGCATAGCTTCCTGGGAGAAATGTCTAACACTTTGCTCATTAATTAATGGGTTCATTTATTGTTTTATTATTGAGTTGTAAGAAATCTTTATATATTTGAGTTATAGGTCTCTTATCAAATATATAGTTTGCTACTATTTTCTTTCATTGTGTAGTTTGTCTTTTTACTTTCTTACTGTTACCATTTACACCACAATGTTTTAATTTTGATGAAATTCAATTTATCTATTTTTTCTTTTGTTGCTTTTACCTTTGATATTGTACTGAAAAAAGGCTTTGCCTAACCCAAGCCTATGAAGACTACTCCTAAGTCTTCTAAAAGTTGGTTAGTTTTAGCTCTTACATGACTCATTTTGAGTTAATTTTTGTTTATAGTGTGAGGTAGGGGTCCAACTTCATTGTTTTGTCAATTTAATATGACCAATACAATACATGTTCATAGAGAAAAATTGAAAAATATATAAAAGAAAAAAATAAAACAAAAAATGCCTACAGTCCATTTATTTCAAAATAACTACTTTTAGCATTTTGGTTTATATGCTTCCAAAACCTAGTCTCTGTGTGTGTTTTATTTAATTTTTAATGTGATCACATAATGCACATAATTTTGTAGGTAATGTTTTCTTTTAATGGAGTAGATTGTAGCTGAAATGACACAAAATCTAGCTGTTCTTACCAAGATTTAGTAGATTTTCTTGAATGTATGCTTCTCCATTTGCTGTATTTCCTCAAAAACAATTTCCAGAGACTTTAAATGATTGGGTTTTTAAAATAGTTTTCACTAGTTATATTGCTGTGTAAGGTCCACTGATCTTACTCTGCCAACTCCAGTACGATGATTTTTTTGTTACTGAAATTGCTATCAGTAGAAACTTTCAGGGAAAAAAGCATTATAGGCTCAGAAATATCCCCTTAGAAGATTTCAAAATTCTTGTTTTATAAAAAAGGAGTTGTAAAGAAAAAAAAAAGGAGCCTAGAGGCAAAAGCCTAAGGATGGTTATGCCTTGAGGCAGGTACCAAAAGAGAAGCGGAGTCTCTAAGAATAACGGTAAGAGTTTCAGATTGTGCTGGTAATGTTTTCAGGACAATTGTAATTGGAAGTTGACCAGGAGTAGGGTTGCTCTCAGATCTGTTTCTGAAGTTCAAGTTCATTGGGTAGTGACTAGCAACCAAAAAGATTTCCTTTTTTTATATATATAGAAATCAAACTAAAATAAAATCCAAGACTACTCAGTATTGTGACATAACCCATAGACCTTGGTGCTGATCCTCTGCCTAGACCCTGGAGAAAGAATAAGATTTTAGAGAGAAGAGAAGTTGAGAGGTGAGAGGGGGACATGAAGGAGAGCAAGAAAGGAAGGTGCTGGGCTGGCAGGCAAAGCTGTCTCTATAAGTAACGTGGAGGGGGAGGGTTCCTGTTTCCACAGCATTTATCTGCCGTTATAGTCCCTTTTAAGTGGAAGGGGATAAATGTCATGTGGGAACTGGTAGGAAGGTGGTACCAATGGATAGGGAAGGCTTTAATTACTTGTCGGCCTGCTGTGAAATTTCAGTAATGTCATTAATTTTAGAATAAAGCAATTTGGAATTGTTTGGAATTGTTTGCCCTACTTAAGTTATGGTGGGATTTAGGTATCGAATTAGTTTTCTAGGGCTTCCACAACAAAATACAACAGACTGGGTGACTTAAACAACAGAAATATATTTATTTTCTCACAGTTCTGGAAGCTAGAAGTCCAAGATCAAGATATTAGCAAATTTAGTTTGTCCTGAGCCCTCTTTCGTTAGCTTGCAGATGGCTACCTTCTCACACTATGTCTTTACATAGCCTTTCTTCTGTGAGCAAGAAATCTGGTGTCTGTTACTCTTCTTGTAAAAATACTAGTCATAGTGGATTAAGGCCCTTATTTAACCTTAATTACCTTTTTAAAAGCCTAATCTCAAAATATAGTTACATTGGGGGTTAGGGCTTCCACATATGAATTTGGGTACATAATCTAGCTCT
>NW_011888790.1:7108788-7120229 GCF_000151845.1 Pteropus vampyrus | reverse complement strand
GAAGGGAAGGGAAGGGAAGGGAAGGGAAGGGAAGGGAAGGGAAGAGATCATTAGGGTTATCTTCACCTTCTGTTGTCTTTGATTAGCCTATATAGAAAACTGATAATAACAAAGTTTCTTGTCCATATTTATGTGAATGATTCCTCTTTATACGAATACAAACAGATTTTGTCTAGTAGAGTGTAAATCTCTGTGAGTTAAATTTTCCTTTTAAGCAGTTGTAACACCTACTATTTCCCTCATTAATTAATGAGTTAAATAAAATTGTTGACACATGTTCATTTTATATAGGTGTGAAAATCATGATTTTACCTTCTAAAAAATACAATCCTTTAACACAAATATTAAGGATTATTTGGACAATATTATTGTTGCTGCCCTGATTTTTCTGTCCTTTATTCCTTCCTTTCCCAACTTTTCTTTCCTCTTCACTAAACTTAATCTCCAGGATTAGAAATAGAAAATAGCAGGCATATTGAACACTAATGATGGACAAGGAAACAATAGAGACCACCATCAGAATTCTGTCATGTTTCAATAGGAGCCATGTTACTAAGAAGAATGTTTCTGAAGCTGTTATAGACTAATGGTACATACATTCATAAAATAGGTATGCTACTCTATTAAAAAATATATTTTTTTAATTTGTCTTCTAGGATATAGAATCTTTGTGGTTCTAGATATTCCAAAGTTTATGTTTAAATATTAAGATTAAAAATTTTAATAGTTAAGATCTTTGAATTAACTAGAAAAAGTTCATAAACTATATTTGAAGTTATTTATAAATTTCTCAACCAGTCTTAAGTATTATTTTCATTCTTTTCAAACCTCGAAAATGTCTATGCCTTGGTCTTGGAATATTTTTCCTTGATTTTCTTACCCAACGATTTAGCGATCATAAGCATTCAAGCAACATGAAGGATTTAATCAACACTTGCATAAATGCATCTGAAAACACTATGTAAGCAGAGATAACTTTAAGCAAATATGTACTATTCTTATAAGCCATTTGTTTGAAAGTAGGTTAGTTCCAGGATATAGCGTGAAGTAACCTTAACCTTACATGACAGCAACTTGCCTCCATCTCTTACCAAGGTGAATCTGTACCCAATACACCTTAACATAACAAGCATGTTTGCCGCTATTTTAATGTAGCATGAATCTTTACGAGAGAAATCACATAGACTAAGTAAATAACCTAATACATTAGATTATCAAAAGTCATCTTTATTCTTTTCTGATAGTAAAAACAAATTAATTTTCTTTCTTGCTTTGGCATTTATGAATGCTAATTTAATCACGTAAATTTAGACTTCCTGTGAAAGAATTTGAAAGCGCATTGTGAACATGACTTTCACATCAGGTTTGTTCCTTATTCCTGAATTAGAAAGTAAAATTTAAAAGAACTCTATGCTTGTATTAGACCCTAGGCAAAATCAGCATTGCCATGTCATCTACCATTAAGTTGATCCAGGGCTCTGGGGAAACATGTCACCATCTGGACTGAAGTGCATATGGTCGGAGAGAAGCCTGAGAGAGTGTCCTCAAAAAGACCCCAGCTGGCTGAGCAGCCACCTGTTACCAAGATGAGCAAGGGCACAATATATTGTATTCATCGCAATCCTCCATCCATTTATAGTCTTTGAATATTCAGTTCTGTCATGGCAGGGTACAACTGACAACAGGAGAGGACTGACTCAGAGAGGCCAAAACTACAAGTCCAGCTAAACAGAAGACATCTACGAGTTACTCATGATGAGAGATAAACAAAGAGGCTGATTTGGAAAGGGCAAAGGAGGCAGAAGTAGCCAAACTGGAGAAGCAGAAAGGCAGGAATCATCTAAAGCCCAGGAGCTCAGAGAAGTCATGAGAGCAGCATTGGTGAGCTCTGTTGAGGACTCAGATCCCAGGCAGACTGGGTTGTTTTACTGGCCTGCTGAACACAAGAGTCTCTGGATCCAGAGACATTGATCATGGCTCCAAAACAGACAGATACTTTTAGATTAATTCAACTCCTGATTAAAGAAAGGTATAGAATCTAGAATAAATTTATAGGCTCAATAGCAAATGATAATAATTAACAATAGCCAATATTTATTAGCAGTTAAGTGATTGGCATATATTAACTAATTCAATCTTCATCAGGACTCTGTGAAGTAGATACTATTATTATTCCCAATGGAGATGAGAAATATTAGGTGCAGAGGATTTTAGCAAATTGCTCTCAAGTTATTTAGTCACATAAGTGGTAGAGATGGATTTGAAACCCAGCAGTCTGTACTCTTCACACTACTGTATGCCATTTTCATCCCCTTTCATCTTCCCAAAAGGTGCAACGGCTGAGCTCTTCTCTTCTTATTTTCTTATTTTATACACCTTTTTCCTTATTCAACCCCTTCGCTCTGATTTTATCTCTCCATTATATCATAAATATCAGGGTGGACATTCATGGTGGAACCTGAGCAAACGACTGCAAATAATAGAAAATACCCTGTTTTTCCTCTTCCAAAGCCATTCACTTGATTTGAATTGAGAAAGGACTCTTTTTGGGGGACTAGAGATATTTGGCATTTGAGGGCCCAAATTGTATGAAGGATGTGAGATATGTGTGTGTGTGCATGTGTGCGTGTGTCTGTGTGTGTGTGTGTATTTGTAAAGGGCAGGGGATAGGATATAGAAGGTAGAGATTGGAAAACAGCTGAAGGTTGACTGTGGAAGCTGATGGGGTTATATTTAGAGGGAACTCCCTGAGACCTGTGATTTACATAGGCCGAGTGGAGCCACGTGATAAAATGTGGAACAGTTGGGGAAAGGGCAACAGAAGGGACTGAGACATTCAGCACAGTACCAGCAAGTGACAGTGGTGAGATGCTTCCTTCTGTGACTCATAGGGCGCAGACATCAAAGGAATAAAAGCTGATTAATAACCTTGTTCTTGAGATCTCATGAGAACCCTCCCAGAGATGCCTAGAAATGAACAGGGGAGATTTAGAATGGAAGCAGGGAAAAATTGAAGACCCACAGATGTGCAGGTGAGCATCACCAAGCAGCAAAATAATGTGACCTCACTGTTTGCATAGGTTGGCAAGGCCTGGGTACATCCTAGCTTGCTGGATACACAGGAATAGGAAAAAGCAAGAGCAATGCAATATAAACAGCTCTTCAATCATGTAGGGCACAGTTACCCACATATGCTACTTAATAAAGGGCAACACAACTTTCTGCGAGAATAGTTTATAGTCTGTAAGGCCTATTCTCTTATTTTATTTTTGTTATCATTTTTATAAAATTAAATTTTAACCATATGTTAAAGCGTTTTTCCCTTTTGTTATGAAATTCTTTATCACTATGTGCAAATTTTTGTGCATTTCTCCCATTAGTACTGACATTTTGTACTCAAACTTGTCTCTCTAGATATTTTTCAGTGCAAGTCCTAAAAAATTTAACTGTGATCTTTTAACTATCCTACTAAGCTTGTGCTTTCTCAGTTTGCCTAAAGTCAAATTCCAAGGTCCAGATGACATAAGGGATAAAAAAAAAAAAAAAAAAAAAACAGAATAAGCTCTTTTGTTCTAAGCTAATGTGACTGAACCATATGTAATAGCCCTGTGGTCCTTCTATTTTCTAGTTTGTACATTTTTTTTTCAGTCATTGGCTATAGTAGACAATTGTAAGAGGTAAACAGCATTTTAAAAATGCTGGATGAAGTATGAGCAGATGTCCAAGAAAAAGATAAAATAACATTGTTAGTAAAATGTAGAGATTTACTGACACACTTTAGCAAGTTGCAGTAGAAAATGTTGAGGACGTTAGAGTACAACACTAAACAAGAAAAGGTAAAAAGTCATATTTTCATCTCATTATGTTCTACAAATCATATATTTCCAGTTGCTTTCAAGAAGTTCATTCACTTACTATGAGCTGTCATTGGTTGTCAAGTCCAATTGATCATATGCAAAATATTTTCTCCCATATATTATTGTTATGTATAGATAAACACATTACATAAAGTAAGCAATTAGGTATTGATATATAGTATATAATATTTTCTTTTAAAATGAAGGTACTACTTACAAAATAATACGTCTATTTCTTTTTTAAAACTTATAATTTTGAAACAGTAATACAAAAACTACAGCAACAATTCAGTTGAATTCCATGGGAAAGACATAATATTAAAACATAGTTCATGTCCTCTATTTTAAAAAATAGAGGATATGGCCGGTGTTAGAAAGATCAGCTCTTTCTATATATGCTGGTAGAGATATAATGAATAAGATATAAACTATCACTTATCTGTTAACAGGAATTAAATTAGTAAGTATACATTGAGCACCTACTATGAATTAGGCACTTTGAGTATAGGAGTCTAGAATTCAAGGAAGGGCTCAAGTCTCAGGAAATAAACATGGCAATCTTCTCCATATAGAGACTATTTAAAGTCAAGGTAATGGGAGAAATTACCCAGAGGAAGAGTCAATATATATTTAAAAAAAAAAAAAGGCAAAAATAAAATTGGCAAGGACAGAAACTTGGAACACTCCAATATTTAGAAGAAAAGGTGAGAAACCATCAAAGGAGACTGAAAAAAAAAAAAAGCCAGTAATGAAGGAGTAAGAAAATCAGGAAAGTATACTGAAAGGGAAGGCAAGGAAAAAGTGTTCCAAGAGGAGAAATTAATCAACTGACTCATATGCTCCTAAGAAGTAAAGTGAGATGGATGGAGAGAATTAACCATCGCATTTCGTAAGACAAAGTCATGGTTTCAAAAGATTGAGGGGAGGGGGAATCTAAATCAACCATTCGGGTAAGAAAGTTAGCTTTGCTTAAGAGTATGGCTCTAGCTCCACCTGTGACTGGAGAAAGACAAGGACAGGTAAAGATATAGGTAAAGTTGTCATTGAAAAAAGTTAAATAGAAAATCTAAATTAAAGCTAAATTGAAGGCAGTAGATTGTGAGAGATATTTAGAAGGGAAATGGTATACTGCATATTGTTGGCTCTCCTGAGACAGGACTGAAAACAGGCAGTTGTCCAAGCAAGAGATAATGGCTTCAAATATCGAATAGTCAGGGTTCCAACAGGAAGTGGATGGCACACTCACATTAAGATAATTCTATGAGAGTTTATTTTAAAATAAACTTATTTTCATTATCTAAGTGGGGATAGGGAACCACAATGGATAGTGCAGAAATCTGGAACTAGAAACACTAAAACTAAAGCCAATCTCCCCTTAGACTCAAAGGAAGTTTGGAAGGATAGAGTACACAAATTCAAAAAGAGAATTGGGGAAAGCAGATTGCCTTGAGAAGATCCACTTCCCATTGGAGAGACAGGGAAATATTTGACTTCTTAAACTACATTAATTATTCTTACAAAAAAAAATTAAAAGAAGTTTTGTTGAGAGTTTACATGTGCCAGGGACTGTACCAAGTTTACATTACTTAAACTTCTCAACAACTCTATGATATGGATAGTCCCCAAGGAAATGGAGGGAATAAATACCATAACCCTTCTCTCCTTCTTCCCTCAACATTCCTGTCAAGTCTCCCTATTGGCCAGAACCAAGAGTCAACCAGAGGACAAGGTATCACACTGAGAGAAAGAAAAGAGTCTTAGTAGCAAAGGAACAAGAAGAACCTGGGCACATCCAAGGCCTAGGCCTACCTTGGAGATAAAGGCAAATTAAAATCCAGATCTGATTTCAGCCATCTCACCAAGCAACCATCATGATGAATTGGTTCCCCATATAGGTTGCTTGCAGAAAGAGGCAGCCAATTCAAATATCTGCTCCAGTTAGCATTTGAGATTCTCACTCAAAATTAATAAGAATATTCCAGAGTTATTAAAAATAGACATTTTATAAACTGTTGGTAATCTCTTAGTGAAGATTCATAGTAGCTTGTACAGTTTTATGATTCTAACAACACAAATGATGGGAGGTAGCTGTAATTTAAAACAAAGGTGAAGATCAGAGGGAATTTGAATTAGTTGTCAATATTTTAAAAACCGGAAGCTATGGTAACACCAAGGCAAGACTGCTGCATGCCAACAATCAGCTGAAGCTGAGCAGAGCTTCTCCTTTTAATGGTACATGCTGATCCCAATTTGCTCCCATCCAAACACACTTCATTCCATAAGACTATCTCACTCGTATAAGTACCGAGGTACTCCCTCTTATAATCCATCTGAAAATCATCTCAGAAGACCTGGAGCCTAGAATGGTCCCAGAGCCATCCTTTGTGTTTCCAAACCTCTACTACTAGAGCTAGTACACAGAATTAACTAGAAGCTTAACAGAGTTAGTTAGGCTAAAGTAGAGGAGAATCTAACTTCAAAAACTTAGCCAAAAATATTAATCTCTCCTTATTCCATTTTTTCCCTTTATTCTTTTGCTCTTCCTCTGCTCTCCTAAAATAATTTTCTAAAAATGCCTATTGTAAGCTACTGGATTTGGATTTTACAATTCTTTTTGTTTTTGTTTATAGCTGAAGTATTTTCTTTTTCTCCTTTAATTATTTCCATTTCACTAAGTTCCCTTAACCCTGCTTGCTGCTCCAGTGACATCGCTTTTCACTCTCCCGTGGTTCCACTCCCACACTGACCTTCTCCATGATACACCAGGGATAGAGACAGAGACAGAATATCTCCAGAACTAAACTAATACAGCCCTAGAAGTTTGGGCATGCTGCTGTCTCCGCTAGGACATCATCCTTTATCACTCTCCTACTCTAGATTCCCTGCCATTGCTCAGTTTAGCTTACATCCACTCCCAGATGCTCTCCTGATCTCCATGACTCCAAAGCTGGGTTAGGTGCTCTGCCTAGGTGAGCTCATAAACAACCTATATAAATAGCCCCAATATTAAAAGTACTTGTTTATTTTTCTGTCTTCTCCATTTGACAACCAGACTCTTGCAAGCAGTACAAGCCACACAAGGTTTGAATTAATCAATACCTAAAGCTAACCTAAGGCTGCCAATTTGAACAACTCCATCTTCACCGTCATATTTGTTATTAACAACACAACCAGGACCCTAAAAGTGATTTCTCCATTTTATCGCCTTTCCAATCTTCGCACTTTGGATTCCATCCCCAAAGCAAACTTTCTAATTACCATTTTTAATTTTTTTCCCACTGGCAATACTCTCCACTTAGACTCAGGGAATGCATTCTCCGATTTCATAATAAATGATACCAGCCATTATCGCAAATGACACTTCCGAAGGCAATGGAACTCAAAATGAGACGATGCCAGTTTTCTCAGGCAGCAGGTGTTTGTTCTAACACACATCCCTCCAACAGCTCACTAAATGGAGCCCTCCTATTACAGAGTTAAAGCTCCTTAAATACACTGGACTTTCACAGTCCATTGTGAAAGTCTTCACTTTCTCTTCTACTCCACTTTCCATCTCCTCAACATATACACAAATCCACAACAAATCTTTAATACACAAATCTGTTTGGCTTTCAATTACAAAAGATGTCAGCCTAATGGATTGTGGGTGACACTTTTCCTCTTCCATTCAAGGACACAGACAATAGGAAATAAATCTCCATCCATCAATATGCTAGAAATCAGAGAGCTTCTCAGGTCACTCTGTTATCACCTAAGAATACCTCAGAAGTTAGTAAAACTACTCAGTGGTACCTTATTTTCAGCCAAGAGACACCTAGCCCTCCACACACACACACACACACACACACACACACAGTCTAGACATATGCAGGAAACCACCGAAGGGACTATAAGAGTTCAAGCTTAATTTCATCACAATTGACCACATTTAACACAAAGGAGAAGAAATCTCAAACAGGCTAGCCCTTTAGAATTCAAATTCACACTAGGATCTGAACACCAAAATTGTGTGAGCTCCCTAATCAGAATGCACTCATATACAGAGAACAGAGGAATCTTCACATAATCCAAGAATTAAATGGCAAGCCCCCAAATCACTGAATGAATAATGAACAAAGCGATTTGGTCAAATTACCTGCCTCTTGAAGTCTTCTTCAGTTCCTAGAGTGGCCTGCTAATATGCTATGTCTTTATCTCATAACGACCATTTTTATCATATCATCTGTTTAATATTTATATTAAATATTAATATCTTAATATTTGCAGGAGTTTGTAGACACAAACATCACTTAGCATCCAATGCTGTCTATAATGTAGCCCCAGTCTATATCATATTCTGTTGTCTTTTCTTTGTCCCTCTAACATGTCATGATGACTTGGCACATGAGATTTCCACACAGTTTTGCCAGCCCAACAAGCCCCATGCAAGTATCTTCTGTCTGAGAACTCCCCTCCTAGCCTCTCTTGTTTGATTTCCAGATGCACTTAATATCGTAGAAAGTTAGGGCTGAGAGCAGCTTGACCTTCCCCTGGTGTGTCCAGTGACTTTTTAAACTATATTTTTAAGCATCAGGATACCTCCCATAACCATTTTTAAATGAAATTATATGTCAGAACCTATTCCTCTGATAGGCTCATAGGACTGGAGTCACTCTGGTCAAAGGAGGGGAACGGGGCCTGAAGCAAACCCACACCCTCATCTCTACAGAGTATATTTGAAAAACACCTTACCTAGACCAATTGCTTCATTTTATAAGAGAAGAAAGAAGCAAGGCTCACAGATATTAAGAACTTGCCCAGAGCTGCCTATCTAATTCAAGCAAAGAGATAGGGCTTTCCAGCCAGGTGTCCTGTGTGTTCCAGCTCAAATTCCAGTACTCCTATAATACCAAAATTCAGTATCAGATGCTAACATTGTTATCCACTTATGGATGTGGTGATTTCCACATGCTGAATTATGACTTGAAAAGGCAGGCTACCTGTAGTTATGCAACCCCTTACCCGCAAACCTTTATTATCCAACAAATGTATACTGAGTGCTTGCTGGGTGCCAAGAACTGTCAGGAATTTAGTGTACAACACAGTATGGTCTCTTAGAGTGTATCTTCTGCCTGATATTGACAAATAAAAAAATAAGTAGATAAATATGTAATTTTAAAATGAGAAATGGAAACATATGTTCAACCAAAACTGGTACATAAATATTTATAACACTATTCGTAATAGTCAAAATGCAAAAACAACCCAAATGTCCATGAACTGATGGATGGAGAAATGAAATGTGGTATATTCATACAATGGGATATTATTTAGGATGTTATCTAGGCCTAAAAAGGAATAAAGTACTAACACATACTATAACATGAATGAACCTTGAAGACATTATGCCAAATGAAAAAGCCGGACACAAAAGATTATATATTGTATAATTCCATTTACATATTACATCCAGAATAGGCAAATTCATAAAGACAGAAAGTAGATTCGTGTTTCTCAGGAACTGGGGGGAAAGGAAACGAAGAAGTGACTGCTAATGGATATACAGTTTCTTTTTAGGTTGTTGAAAGTGTTCTGGAATTAGATAGTGGTAATTGTTGCACAACTTTGTGACTATACTAAAACCCAATAAAGGTCAAATTTATTGTATGTGAATTATATCCAATTATAAAATAAATGTAATCACAAATCAGAGAGATGAATTTAAAAAAAAAAAAAGAAGGTACAGTAATAGAGAGTAATAAAAAGAAACCTAGATGATCAAGGCCTTTCTGAGGAGGTAGTACTAATCTCACACCTAAAGTATAAGCAGATCCAGATACACAAAGAAAGAGAAAACAGTGTTTCTGGGAGAAGGAACAGTATCAAAACCTCAAGGCAGAAAAGAGTTTGGTGTGTTCTAGGAACTCAAAGAAGGATCAAAAGAAAAGGACATAAGAAGTTAGAGAGGAAGGAATGGACAGATGACACAGAGTTTGTAGACCAGAGTAAATATTTTAGATTTTATCTTACATGAAATAATAAGCCATTAAAAGTTTTAAGCTAGGGAGTGACACCTGTTCATTCATACAACAAACTGAATTATTACCTACTATGTGCCAAACACTGCTGTGAAGTAGGAGGTACAGCCATAAACAGCCATGCAATCCTTTGCACTCATGAAACTATCATTCCAATGGAGGAAACAGTAAATAAGTGAAGCATAGCATATGCATGTGGTAATGGATGGTATGGAGATAAGAAAGTCAAGGAAGGAGATAGAGTGTGCTATTTTAAATAGGGTGGTACGATGGTTAATTGTATGTGTCGACTTGACTGGGACATAGAAAGCCCAGACATTTAGTCAAATACTATCCTGGGTGTGTCTGTTTCTGGATGAGATTAACATTTGGATCTGTAGACTGAGTAAAGCGGATTGTCCTCCCTCATGTGGGTGGGCCTCATTCAATCAGCTGAAGACCTTTATAGGGGGGAAAAAAGGCTGAGGAAGAGGAAAATTCACCCACCTGAAGTCCAGCTTTGCTTGTGCTCCTGCCCTTAGATTGGAATATATATTATCTCTTAGTTCTCAGGTCTTTTGACTCAGACTGGAACTATACAACCAATTCTCCTGGGTCTCCAGCTTGCCATCTACAGATCTGGAGACTTCTCAGCCTCCATTTTCATGCGAGCCAATTCCTCATAATAAATATCTCTCTTCTTATGTCTCTTGTGGATATCTATATCCTACTGGTTCTGTTTCTCTGGAGAATCCTAACACAGGTGGAATAAGAAGACATCATTGTGATGTGATATTTGAACAAAGACTTAAAAGAAATGAGGATGTGAGACATGAGCGTTTATGGTGGGGCGAGATCTAAGAAGGATCAATCAATGAGGCAGGAGGAAAACTGGAAATTGTGATAGCGCAAAAGACTACTAAAGAGAGTGTTTCCAGGAGAAATGATTAGTTGTGCCAAATGCTAGCTATAGCTCACTTAAGATAAAGGCTAAGATTGAATTTTGCAACGTGGAGATCACTGGTAAACTTTCATAAAATAGTTTCAGTAAAGTGATGGTGGATATTGGCCTGTTTGGCGTGCATTCAGAGATAATGGGGGAATTGGAGGAAATGAGTATAAATCACTATTTAGAGGAATATTTCTGTAAAAAAACAATATAGCAAATAGAAAAGGTTTGGGTAGATAGTTTCATAAAAATGATCCAATGAAGAGGGAAAAGGTATGATGCTAGAGAAACCAGGAAGAATATCTGAAGTGTTCTTTTCAGTAAGTAAAAGGAGATGGAATCTCATCTACAGGTAGAGGATTGGCTTTGGATAGGAGAATGAAGAGTTTGCCCAAATAATAGGAGAAAAAGATTAGAGTGGCACAGAAACAGGTAGCTGGATAGATGTGGTAGTGGGAGCCTGTGGATATAATCAAAGTTAATTAAAAAGTTAATTCTGAGTGCTCTGTGGGCAATAATATAAGTGTGAAAGCAGGGAGCCTAGAAAGAAGGCTGGTATAGACAAAAGATTTTAGTGGCTTGGATTAGGGTAGTGACAATGAAAGTGAATTATTATATTATTATTAAACAAGAATATGT
>NW_011888790.1:7095868-7107998 GCF_000151845.1 Pteropus vampyrus | reverse complement strand
TACACAGCTAAATAGTCATAAAGACAACATGTACATACTTTATTTCATTTTCCTTATGTATTCATAACATTGACAAAAATAAGAACACTGATACTTAAAAGTCTAAGCCAAAAGTTATAAATGAGACAACTCTCAATTAGAAGTAAACTGAAAATGAAATTATCCAATTTTAATAGTCACAATTTTTCTTCCAGGTGAAGTACTTTATATGCAATTATCAGTTTCTTATTTAAGAATGCGATGATGATTTGATGACAATAGTGATGGACTAGTTTTCACAAAGCAACCTCATTAACTATTACATTCAATAGATTTTTTGCCAAGAATTCCTACTCTAATAAGAGTCACAATCAGATTGAATCTAGACTATTTGCTCATTGCATTAATAAAGCAGGTAGGTAATTTTTGAGTACTTCTATGGGCGGACATTCTACTAAACACTTTACTGGTATTGTCCCTTTTTATCTCATTGCAACTCTATGATGTTATGATGTTATGGTGAAACCAAGTTTAGGGATTTTTTAAACTTTCCCAAATTCATATAACACTAAAGGTAGATCCATGATCCTAACCCAGGTCTCATTTAACTCCAGAGTCCACACTGTTGGGCAGACTGTTTTGTAACAGAGTAAAAAGAAAAGGCTTAGAGTTGAAAAGTCCAGAGTTGAAAATCTGCCAGTATTTTAAATGTTTATCTTAACTTTTTTGCCTTTTTTCTTTTTTTAAAATATTTATCCTAAATTGACATTTGGACTGAGTTAAGTACAGTATCCAAATAATCTGTCTGAATTAGAAGAAGAAATCAACCAAATTATTTGCTGTAGACTTTAAAAGAAACAAGTTGATTGAGACGTTAAATTTCAGTTTATTAAACCTCCTAACTAAAAATGTGGTCTGTAGACAAGAAGCATCAACATCACCGGGGACCCCATTAGAAATGCAGAAATCAGTCCCCAGTTTAAGAAGCACTGCTATCAATAAGAACTCATCCAGGTTCACACCGACTCAGCACTAATCTCCTCTAAAATTACATAAAAGCACAGTGAAGTTTTAAAAGTGTCATTTGCAAGTAGACACTATAAACTTCTAGTACTTGATGATAATGGTCAGAAAAGGAGGTCAGCAGATGCACCAGGTGAGTTTGGGGAAGTGCTTTTATTAGGTTTTGAAATTCCCCCAAATTTTCCAATCTATAAAGCTAACCCAGAAAAGCTTCTATTTAAAGACTTTTAGGCAGATAGCTTGTACTACTGCTCAACCTCAGTGGGAGGATTCTGTTTTTAGCGAGTATTTCAGTCACTGATTCAAAAAATTAATGAGTAGATATGATTTTCACATTATATTAAGGCTTGCTTGTACTTCTATTTTGTAGCACACTTGTGAATCACAAAATATCACATTAACCTCTCCAATAGTTTTATGACATGGTTAAGAGAACGAATTGTTGTTCTAAACTTACAAAACAGTCAATGACTTTTCCATATAGTTATACACTCATTAAACATTATCATTATTGCTAGTTTAACTTTACATTTTTTTCAACTTAGACTCCCAAAGAATACTCTTTTTTCCCTTTCTCTAATTTGCTCAGTACAAGACAACAGTGAAATATTTGAGGTGTACATTATAATCAACTGTTATCGAAACTTTCTCAAAATGCTACATATTAAAAGGCACAGGTTAAATTTGCTCTTACCTGTGAATGGAGTCAATTGTACACATAATTTTAGGAAATAGGAAAAGACTTTCTGCCTGTTTTAGTTATGGTTTAGTTGGAGAAAACAGAACCCATCTTAGCTAACTGAAGAAGTAGGGACATTATTACAAGATATTAAATGACTCAGTCTTTAGGAGTGCCGCAGAAACTGAATGTAGACTAGGATTCACAGAGTAACTCCCAAAGTCGCATTGCAGAACTTGGACACTAAGGGAGCTGCTGCCTCTGACAAAATGAGGGAACTGTAGAACTGAAGCCAATAGCTACTAGCTCCCAAATCACACCACATCTTCCATGATCCATACTACCCAGTCTTGAGTGGAGCCCATTAAGCATTCTATAAACTCATTGTCAAATACATCAAGAAATATGGTGTGTACATATACAATGTAATATTATTCAGCCTTCAAAAAGAAGGAAATTCTGTTATTTATAACAACATGGATGAAACTTGAGGCATTATACTAAGCGAAATAAATCAGACAGAGAAAAGCAAAGACTGCATGGTATCATTTATACGTGGAATCTAAAAAGTAAAATTAAAAAGTCAAACTTATAGACACAGAGAATAGGAAAGTGTTTGCTGAGGGCTGAGTGGGGGCGGGGGTGGGGGAGTGGAATAGTGGGAGGTTGGTAAAAGAGTATGAACTTTCAGTTATAAGATGAATAACATTGAGGGTTTAAAGTACAGCATGGTGACTGTAATCGATAACACTGTATTGTATAATTAAAATTTGCTAAGAGAGTGGAATTTAAATATTTTCACAAAAAAAAATGATGAATATGTGAGGTGATCAATGATTTAATTAATTAACTTGATGGGAGGATTCCTTTTACAATGTACATGTATATCAAATCATCACATTGTACATTAAATATCCTATAATTTTGTCAATTTTACCTCAATAAAGCTGAAAAGATCCACTTATCTGTGAGTGACAGAACACATATAAAGACCAGTGTATTCCATGAAAGTCCACCCACTGTCTTATTTCTTATGTAAAATTGCTCAGTCAGATTAAATATTCTGTGAGATACCAAAACAGATGTTAAAGCATTCAGTGAGTTGATAGATTATAGTGCCTACAGAAAGATGGCCACAGAGAAGACAAAATAAAATCCAGAATAAATAACTATTTCAGTGAGAAAAGTTGCTGACCCTTCTGTAACAGAAGGGGTCTGATCTAATTGACCTGCTCCTACGCGGCTTCCGGGTTTCCATTAAGTATAGTGCAGAGTGAACCCTGAACCTGGACATAAGCCAGATCAAACTTAGAAAAGGAAATTCTGTGTTTTGCAGTCCATGCATTACTTTCATCCCTGCCACCGTGGTCACTTGCCAAATAGCACATTGATCAAGGGCTAGGGTAGCTAGTGACAGAGACAATGAAATCAACAGGGAAAATTATCTTGTCCACATGGTTATTAAAGTGTTTTCTAAAGAGGGGGTACTTTGATGGATACTCACATGAAATATAAATAATCTTACATTCTCGGCCCATTCTTAGAGGTCCATCCACATCTCTCTTCCCAAAACCTACTTATTACCGATCCTTCAATCATATCTGTCCAAATCCCTGAATATTCAGCCAAACCATTAGCCTCTATCCATGAATTGATCCATAACTCTTACTATCTCTCCTTCCAGACAAACAAAAATCGGTTATATTACCCAAACGTCTGCCCATGACAAGGATTTTTTTGTTCCTCATCATATCCTACAGGTCCACCCCTCCGAGGGGTTATACTGCTGCAGCCGGTCACTTGTGCAATGCAATATTATGAGGCAGAGCCATCTGCAAACCAGAACTGAACTTGATGGAACATGGTTCTTCATCAGTTAGCTAGTTATAGAAAACTCTAAATGAGGCCATGGGTGGGTTGATAGAGAGGTGACACTGCAACAAGAGTAAGTATATTAGGAATGTGAGCCACCTGCTCTTAACAGGAGCCATCATTGTGTTAAATGAAACTTATTAGTGCCTACAGAACATGAATAGGCCTGATCTCACATGTGCCGCTTTCACCTGAAAATGTAGTAATGCTGGACACACTTAACATTAGTGCCTGGTGGCGCAGAAAAACCTAGGTTATTATTAAAGGCTAAGACCACGTGGTTAGACTTCCAATGTCTAGTGGAACACATTAGTAAGCCAACAGCAGTTTCTTAACAGTAGAATATTTATTTATTTCCAAATACTACAAGCTTGCTTTGTACATGATGTTCCTATAGGGGTTTGCCAGAGGCTACGTAGGGCATCCCAAACTGCCACAGACATTTCAAGCACAATTATACCTTCTGGCTCATAAGGGTGAAAGGACAGAGTTTTGCTCTGATGCTTGGACCAGCTGCAGTGGCTTCTCTTACTCTTGGCCTCACTCATACCTGGTAACTCTAGGAGTTTCTCAGTAAATTGATTCCAAAATTCAAAGTGATCCACAATGCACTGTACCTCTTTCTTAGAAGTACTTTGGAGAGAATATCCCTTCACACCCCAGATTGCTAGTCTCCCAGAAACTTCACCAAAGTGACTGGCCCTGAATTCTCTTTGGATTTTTCTTCTGCTCTCAAATCACATATTTTCTACCAGGACATCTAGAGTACCTGCTACTTGCCTGTTTACCAGGCCCTACCTTTACAAGATCATCCATGAAGTAGGTCAGCATGTTTTTCTTTGAGGTGGTGAAATAATCAAACCCTCAATAATAAAGATGGCTACAGTGAAGATAAGTTTTATAATCCCTATTTTAGGTACAAGAAAAATGAGTAGAGATATAAGTGAATTCCTTGAATGGCAGGTCTGTCTGCTTCCAAAGGTTTTTCTCCTGACCTTTATGGGATGAGCATCTGGATGGGCAAGAAATGTGCAACTTGTAGTCCAGTCAAAGAAATGTGAGTCTGGGAGAGATAGATGACATGGATACCAAGGGCATAGGCAGTGCCCAACAGTCTCTGTTTACACTTGGCTCATCTCCCTCATTTAAGTAGCCTACAGTGCTCTTGGAGGCACTGAAATTTGCTATCACTAACCCACCTCTACTAGGTTCAGAGTTGGGGAAGTGGGGAAGGGTGGGGCATAATAATTTGGTTCAAGATAGATCCTAATAGCTGAGATACAGAAATACTACCTTCTGATTTGATGCTCATTGTTTTAGAGATCCATTTTCACAATGGATTTAACCATTTAAACAAACCGAAACTAGTCTAGTTTGATTTCAAATGTCAATGCAATTAAATGAATTTACTTAGATCTATAATGAATTCTATCTTGCTCAAGACATTTAACTATTGACCATTGAAACTCTGTCCCCGAAATCATAATAGTGTTAATTTACTACATCTCCACATTTGTTTTAGCAATTCTGACAATAATTGTCATTGTTGAATAAATTCTGCATATTCTTGCTTTGTGGAAGTGTAATATCAGGGGCCATCACTGTTAATTACATTCATCAAACATCAGAACATCTGTTCTTTTGGCCAGTTTTCTATTCTCTTATTTTTGTACTAATTATTTTCTATACCTTCCTTGGTTTTATGTGTATAATACAGCCCTAAATTGATTATTAGCTTAAACTTGAGAACAAACTGTTAATATACATTCTTAGCCACGTTTAATCTGATAATACAGTCCACAACAGTCAAAGGCAGTATGTATCTTTTAATTACCATGTGGATCCCAGTTCTGCCTCTCAGAAGCTTGGTGACACCAACCAAATTACTTCAGCTTTCTAAGCTCTAATTACTTGTAAAATGGAATAACAATAACTATCTCACAATATAATCACAAAGGTCAAATAAGATGATTAAAAGTGAAAACACTTTGCAAACTATTATAAACTATGTGACTTAAAGTTACCTCTGTATCAACAATATCTTGCCTTGAACACCTAAATTCTTTTTCCTGGCTTGCATACTACTTCGTACAAGATTCTATAAATATTTGTAATTGCAGAGTTTGTCTAGATTGTGAGCTTTTGAAAAGTTGCTCCTATACCTTATTCTTCTCTGTATCACCAATGCCAAATAGAGTTCCTATGACATAAGTGGTGAGCTAAAATGGTAACACAAGCACTTTATCCTATTTTTATCAGCCATGAGATTTAGAATCTATGGAATCTAATTAGAACTGATGCAACCCCTACAGAGTAATAAAGGAGAACCATTTACAACTGCAATAATTTTGCGTATTTTTTTTTTTAATGCCAGATCCATCGTTTTGCAATGGGCAGGGTCACATCATACTAATATGCTAACAGAAGAAATATACTTTACTCACGAGATAATACTGTATTTTCCATGAAAAAAAATCATTGTTGCCTTGCTTCTTAGGTAAAATTACTGAAGAAATGAACCACAGCACCTGCTGGAGGGCAGACTAAACCAAAACTAGATCTTACTTTTCTTCCAGACATGGGGCAAAAGGCCATTCCTTCATCTTCAGATTGGATACACCCAAGGCTGAAGCCCTCAAGACACAAGAAGAAATGGAGGTGGGGGAAGCATGGAAACTCCATTCCATGATGGAGGGAATGGAGAAAAAAAATATGGGGAACTTTAAAAAGTTGACTGTAAAACATTAAGGAAAGAGAAGTCAGTCAAGAGAGAAAGAGGCCTTTTAAAGTCTTAAGTAAAGTAAGGTTCTTCCTATCTGCAGTACAAGAGATAAAGGAAGTAAGATAAAATCATCTCCTTTCTTCCTTTACATTCAGAGATCTATAACACCCTTCACTAGAGAAGTTGAAAAATCTCCACAACAATCAGAAATGTGTTTGTGCTGGGGATGAAGGGAACGTGGGAGGTACCAGGGATAGAAGAGTAACTTTTCTGTAATCACTTCGTGCTGGCTTCAGAGGAGAAAAAGCAGGAAGGACATTGCTACCTAACAAAAGATTACAAGGTAGAGCTGTGCTTCTTTATCAAGCGACTGAGAGATACGGGGGACAGCAGCAGAGAGGACCCCAGGCACTAAAGACCTTCTCCTCTTAAGGGTAACAAGAAATACTTTTTGGTGCTCAACAAGTTATCGTATAAATAAAAGGAAGAGTAAAGACTCCATGATGAATGAATGTCCTGTACAGCCTTTAATTTTTCCTACTTGCCTTCTCTTGTGTCACACACACTGCTTCTGGTTATTTTGTGTGCTCTTGGATGGTTTTAAACATTTAGACTTTACAGAATAGTAAAATATCAAGAACCATTTTGAAGGCTGATATGCACTTGCCATTATTTTTTCCAAGTAAGTAGATTTTGAAAGCACCATCTACTAAAACATTATTTTACAAAAGAAAAGTTAGTTTAGCCCTGCAAAGTCCCATAATCTCAGGATTTTAAAATGAAAGAAATTTAACTTTTTTGAAAAAAAATATTCTTCACACTTATCATTTCTTTCATTTTGCACCGACAAGTTTCAACTTAGCCATGAACTGAGGTTTGTGAACCACTTCTCTAGACTAAAGCCTAGACCACAGCCTAGACAGTTTTCTGCATGAAAAAATCCTTCCTCTCTCAGATACACAAAACCATTAACACTATTATGGTGTATAATGAGGCTGACTCACAGGAAATTTCCTACATTCAGCCATTATGACCTACCCCAAAAATGAAAATTTCATAAGGTTCAACATAATATCATGATCTTTTTGTATGCACTTGACCATTTTATAATGTCAAATAAATGTTAGAACTATTACAAGTGTATTCACAGCAATTCTATGGAGTTATATCTTTTCTAAAGAAAGTGTTTAATAATCCTCCACCCATGAACTAATTTGGAGGGGGGTTGCGGGGCAGGATGCAGTTCTAAGTGCTACTTACCAAACTTTGCACAGTTGTTTGGAGTCTATGTTTAAAAAAAAAAAATGGGGCTATTAAAGTGCTAAATCTTTTGAATATAAAATATTTAATTATTAAATCTTTATTTCCATTAGAACAAATCAGCCTTTCACCAAATTAACTAAAGATTATCAGGTGCACACCACAGTGCTTAGCACGTAATACACCTTCTAAAACCAGTAAAGGTTAATTAGGTCTTAGGGATGGTTTAGTTGAAAAGAGAAGAAAGATTTTAAGCCAAATTAAGTATAGAGGTTTGTTAAAAGGAATGAGAGGGCTCTTATAGAACCCATAGCAAGAAGGGGCTGGCTTCATGGGATCATAGACATTAGGCAACTACTTTCTTTACTTTTTCTGTCAGCTGTATGATCTCTTCCCTCTCCTGCACTTATTTTTTCTCTCTGCACAGTCCTAATTCCTACTTCTCTATAATATTGGCTTACAACATGGTCCCAAGCCTGTATAGAAGAAATAAGTGTCTTCTCCTTCCAAGATTCCTGCCTTGATCCATAAAACTGAATTTTTTGTTTGTTTGTTTAGAGAGTTTTGGGATGGAAGCACACTCTTACTTTATCCCTTCTCTCACTTCTTTTCCTGGGAGTGATGTAATCTGACTGCAAGACTGAGAAGAGGCTCCTATGTATGTAGAACATAGGTTATTCTAGATCTTTCTTTTGGGGCCTGGTCTGCTCATAAGTTTTAGATGATCTCTCTCTTCCAGGGGTATGTGATGTCTGTACAGAATGTTCATCCAGTCATCCCTTGCCCCAGGGGCAGGGTGTTTTAGAATTCTAGCTTAGAATTCTGGATACTTCAACTAGGGAGTAAAGAGTAGGAAGCTAACCTATTATGATTTTGGGTCCATATATTTTCCAAATCGGATTTACTAAGAACAAAGCTAATATGTTGGTTCCTATTTAAGCTCTGGGTCTCTTTCTTATCATAATTACTTGACCGATTCATTCTTTAAATATAAACAGCTCTGGAACCTCCAATTATCTACTTCAGTCTCTATAGTTCTAGTTCAAACAAAAGACAGTGAAATATTTTGATTGGTTCTGCTTAAATCAACTTTCAATCTCTATTGTGGACAGTTACTCCATTTATAGCCAAAGAGTTAAGGTAATGTGCCTAGGTCTACCTCTTCAGCAGAAACTCTGGGGAAACTTCAAAGAAGGGTAGTAAGTTGGATAGACCTGCCAAGAGTCAAAAGTCTCTTTGAGTTATAACATTCCAGGACTTCAAAATAGCATTCGCATGTAAAGCTGTTATTATTTAGTGGATTCCACATAATGAATTCGGTAAGTCAGGATGATTCTCAATTTGACTGATATAATATCTAACCATCTAAATTTCACAGTTAAAATTTCACACTTTTATTGCAATGTATTCCTGAAAATTATATCATAAAATGGACTACCATTAAGCAAACTATAATAATATTACAAGTGGAGGTTTTGTGCCATCAAGTACATTCCACTCACGTGTAATGTATCCAAGGTCAAAGTAGATTGATTTCCTTGTCTTTACACCAAAGTTGAAGTTATCTGTACAGTAGCAAGCAGATCAGCTATAAATAAATTTCCAGGCCTCTCCCCACAGAGGCCTGCCCTGATGAACACTTCAAAGATAATGATTATAGATACTAGTCTCTGGTCAATTAGTATTACACTTCAAATCTTATAAATGGGTATGATGTTCTCTGCACAATGTTTATGCTAGGACCAATACATTACTAGCATATAAATATGTAATCCTAAGACATGCTTATATAATTAATTTTATAGCCTCAAAATTTCACCTAAAACTAATATGCAAGCTATAATAAACATTAAAAACTTAATTTAAATTAATTTTGCTTGCAACCTAGTAATTCAGAAAGATGTAAGTGAAATGGTTTGGCTCGTCCAGAGCTCTCAAAGAGGCTGCACGTGTGAGTTGAAACTGAGTCTTTCCTTTTCTTTCTATAAATTTCAATAAAGCTAGCAGAGAATTCAGAATCATTCTACTGACCTGGGAGATGAACTCAAAGCATTAAACTAGGTGCTCAGGAAAGGTATGTTGTTGATACTAATGATAGGGCTTCTCAGAGTACAAAGCATTCTAAAAGTCAGGGATGACACAACATTTCTCTCCCTCACCCTTTTCTACCACCAAATTTTATCTACAAGTCTCTGCATACCGAGTACTCAGAACCAATGGCATCAGCATTATTTATTCTCACTTGTCTCTGCCTATTTAACATTTGTTACCAAGGATCAGATGCCATGAACAATTACCAGGTCACTAGCATGCTGGATTATTTAGGGTAGGCTAACCACCATAACAAAGAGACCTAAATGAATAAAGTTTTACCATAGAAGTATATTTCTTCATCGGTTCTACTTCAAACCATAAACCTATATATGACTTCAATAATTGTGACATAAAAGACTAGAACTTATAGTAGAATTCTAAGAAAGATATCCAATCTTTCTGATTGAATTAAAGTTTAGAAATTTTAAAAAGTATACTTTTTGCTCACCTAACAGTTAAGGCTATAGCAGTCAGTAGGTCAACTCTCCTACAAACACAGTCATTGAAGGATCCAGGTTCCTTCAATTTGTGGTTCTGCCAATACATAGGGTCTTATGTTCATCTGCATCCAGCTCTCAGAAGGAAAAAGACAATGGAGAAGCCTGCATGGGACGTTTGCGTGGATTAGGCTGGAAAGTGGTACATATTACTTCTACTCCATTCATTGGCTAAACTGTCTCATGACCACACTGAACTGTAAGGTTAGCTAAGAAAAATAGTCTAGCTCCATACCTAGGACAAAGAAATTGATTTTAATGAAAGTTTGAAGTCTCTGCTATACCATATCTTCTCAAAGGAAGCATTAATATAAAAATAATGAACTCAGAGGCCTAAAATGGCCAATAAAGAATCTAAATGAGTGATGGGGGCCTGGCAGACACTGTCTAAAACTGGAAAGCATTCCATGACCTCCTATTTGAATCCAGCCAATTTTTGTCTGAAAAAATGGGGACAGAGTATTATCAGATATGATTTTCAGGAAAAGCCATAAATGTAGTGGGGGCAGAGGGGTTAATGTAAATTCTTCCAATATCAAAATGTTGGCACTATTTGATGTTTTAGGAAATAATATGTAGATCACACAAATGTTTCTACATGTCCTACTTGGCACAAAAAATATATATATAAATTGCAAGCTGCCTTAAAAATTTAACTAGGCTCTAAAAACAAAATTTTTTTGTTAAAAGATACAACTTAGTACCCTGATGAATAAGTTGAAGCTAATAATTAAACAAAGAAACTTCAGAATGGAGGCATGAGTATTAAGTAGTATTAGTGGGCTACCATGTGCTGCATGGGTAGCACAACTCAATGTAAAGCAACAAATGGCAGAGACTGCCTATACCCTCATAAATCCTACAAATACCTCAAATAATTATGAACAGACTCAATCATATTTCTCGTTTATTAATCATTTTGGAAATTACACTATGATTTATTTATTCAAATGGTTACTACATGTACAAGATATTGTTAACTGCTGAAGAGAAAATACAAAAGATTTAAACTCTTCCCTTAAGTAAATTATGTCTTAATAAAGAAAAACTCTAAGTACACAATGGACTATATACATACGAGGTCAAAAGCAAAAGAGCCATAAGTGAATTGTGACTATAAAGTTCAGATAAGGAAGAGATTATACCTGGCTAAGGGTGGTCAGAAATGGCTTCATGGAAAAAGAGGCATGTGAAGGTAAGATTAGATATGTAGAATGGGGCAATAGGGCTTCCATAAAAAGCAGAGAGCATTAGCAAATACATGGAACTGGGAAAAGTAAAGGTGTGTGGGAGGGAGTTGGGTTGGCCAGAAAATGAAGTACCTAAATGCAAATAAAGTCTATAATAGTCTATTTATTTATTCAGTAATTAGTATCATTTTTAGAGCTCATCAGTGGACATATTTCCCTCTCAACGAGACAAATCTATAACAAAACTGATGCGAACGGTTTACAGAAAGTAGGTAAAATGTAACTGATCTAAATTTTAGTGACTTCGAAATAGTGTTATTTACAATTGTTACTTGTTTTCAAGTCTTATTAAATTCAGTATTCTGTTGATTTACTCATGATACAGCCTGCCACATCTCCAAATGTTGTCATGAACTTCTTGTACCAGAAGTCTGCAATAAGTCAGGACCTGAGCTTTCTGGTTACAAACTGCTTTTATTACATCAGTCACCTCCTGTTCAGATTTCCAATAGGTGACATTTGCATGGTTCCATCTGTCTGATTTATCACTTATCAAGGCTATATTGTTTCAGTAACATTTGGGAACCTTCCAAATGTGGCTTCTATATGTCTTCAGTTCGTAGAAATTACCTCTGTAGTCAATTTTTCATGATAGTCTCCAAGATATTTCTTTGTTTATTTTAAAGACATATTTTGATATTTCTTGCCCTGGGTTTATGTTTTATATTTGTTTTTGCAGTTCATAGAAATCTGTTCTCAAGTCAATTTAGCAGTACTGGCCAAATACATTATAATTTAGAAATCTCCTGATATA
>NW_011888790.1:7088542-7095818 GCF_000151845.1 Pteropus vampyrus | reverse complement strand
AATCCAGCCAATTTTTGTCTGAAAAAATGGGGACAGAGTATTATCAGATATGATTTTCAGGAAAAGCCATAAATGTAGTGGGGGCAGAGGGGTTAATGTAAATTCTTCCAATATCAAAATGTTGGCACTATTTGATGTTTTAGGAAATAATATGTAGATCACACAAATGTTTCTACATGTCCTACTTGGCACAAAAAATATATATATAAATTGCAAGCTGCCTTAAAAATTTAACTAGGCTCTAAAAACAAAATTTTTTTTGTTAAAAGATACAACTTAGTACCCTGATGAATAAGTTGAAGCTAATAATTAAACAAAGAAACTTCAGAATGGAGGCATGAGTATTAAGTAGTATTAGTGGGCTACCATGTGCTGCATGGGTAGCACAACTCAATGTAAAGCAACAAATGGCAGAGACTGCCTATACCCTCATAAATCCTACAAATACCTCAAATAATTATGAACAGACTCAATCATATTTCTCGTTTATTAATCATTTTGGAAATTACACTATGATTTATTTATTCAAATGGTTACTACATGTACAAGATATTGTTAACTGCTGAAGAGAAAATACAAAAGATTTAAACTCTTCCCTTAAGTAAATTATGTCTTAATAAAGAAAAACTCTAAGTACACAATGGACTATATACATACGAGGTCAAAAGCAAAAGAGCCATAAGTGAATTGTGACTATAAAGTTCAGATAAGGAAGAGATTATACCTGGCTAAGGGTGGTCAGAAATGGCTTCATGGAAAAAGAGGCATGTGAAGGTAAGATTAGATATGTAGAATGGGGCAATAGGGCTTCCATAAAAAGCAGAGAGCATTAGCAAATACATGGAACTGGGAAAAGTAAAGGTGTGTGGGAGGGAGTTGGGTTGGCCAGAAAATGAAGTACCTAAATGCAAATAAAGTCTATAATAGTCTATTTATTTATTCAGTAATTAGTATCATTTTTAGAGCTCATCAGTGGACATATTTCCCTCTCAACGAGACAAATCTATAACAAAACTGATGCGAACGGTTTACAGAAAGTAGGTAAAATGTAACTGATCTAAATTTTAGTGACTTCGAAATAGTGTTATTTACAATTGTTACTTGTTTTCAAGTCTTATTAAATTCAGTATTCTGTTGATTTACTCATGATACAGCCTGCCACATCTCCAAATGTTGTCATGAACTTCTTGTACCAGAAGTCTGCAATAAGTCAGGACCTGAGCTTTCTGGTTACAAACTGCTTTTATTACATCAGTCACCTCCTGTTCAGATTTCCAATAGGTGACATTTGCATGGTTCCATCTGTCTGATTTATCACTTATCAAGGCTATATTGTTTCAGTAACATTTGGGAACCTTCCAAATGTGGCTTCTATATGTCTTCAGTTCGTAGAAATTACCTCTGTAGTCAATTTTTCATGATAGTCTCCAAGATATTTCTTTGTTTATTTTAAAGACATATTTTGATATTTCTTGCCCTGGGTTTATGTTTTATATTTGTTTTTGCAGTTCATAGAAATCTGTTCTCAAGTCAATTTAGCAGTACTGGCCAAATACATTATAATTTAGAAATCTCCTGATATACGACACATAGTAGGAAGTAGTAAGTTTTTAACTGATGATGAAATATGGTAGATTCTCCAGGTGTGTTAAGATTTGCCATTAGCCCTTCTGAAACAACTCCATTCAGCAAGACAACTACCTTTATTTTGATATTCCTCAATTTCCATCTCTCATCAAATCTTGTGTCAAACCCACAGGCTACACTAATTTTGTTTCCCTCCATTACTGAGATGTTTCTATTTAGGATAGTTATAAACATAGACATCTTTATATTATTAGTTTTAGGAAACAAAATATCTGGTCTATTGGGAAAGATTTTTTTAAATCAGGTTTTATAGTTCTGAACCAGTGTTTTATTGCCATTGTGGTTTTTATTTTATTTTATTTTTATTTTTTTGGCATTTTAAATTTTGGGTTTGATATTATCAATGTTGTTGCTATTATTGTTATTCTAAATATTATTATTTATGATAGCAGTATATTATCCCATAATTCAGCATCTGAGTTTAAACTTCCTAATATACAGTACAGTATTCTACTTACAGCACCAAGCTAAACTAAATCAAAATAAATACTCTTCATATGTATTTTTCAATTAGTAGCATAGACTATTTAATCAACAAAGCTTCTGGATCATGTCAGTGAGGCAAATTTATCAAAGCAAGGGTAATTTCAATTAATGGTGCTTGACATTGTAGAAATTGCTCATTCTCTGAAATATTTGTAAAAAATGATCTTCAAAAATGATTTAACACTTTTCATTTACATATTTGGCAATTATAGCCTCCAGACTTATCTCTCAAAAGCATCTAGATTTTTTCCTTCACAAAAGAAGGCAATGGGGCCTTTTGTCCTTTGCAATGGCTGATATATATGTCTTGAAGCTTACTTTGACAAAATACAGTATGAAGGTAGATTAGAACATAGTTCTAAGTATTCATTTGTATTTGTTTATTTTCCTTTCATAGGCCTAGAAGTAATGATTATTGGTTAATACAAATATATAGATATCATTTTAGATATTTTAGGCACAGTTCAACAACTCTCTGAAGTTTCAGGTAGCTATGCTATATAAAATATTCATTTTTTTTAATTAAAAAAAAATTATTGTCCAAGCCCACATCTAATTGTGGCATTATATAAACCCAGTTTTGTAGAAAACATTTTTGCTTTATTCTTTATTCCATATATGTAGAATTTATAATGCATATTTACCTTGGATAATATTTATAGACATCTCATAATTTTGTTCTTTTGGGTCATAGTTTTGCTAGACTGTGGTTTGGAGCATTTTTATTGTAGCTATTTATTTCATCTTCTAAATGCCTGTGTTTGGTATACATTTCTAGATAAATGCTACTAAATGACTTAAATTGTTTAGATCTCTTGGTATCAGGTTCCAGGCGCAATGTGTATTTGCCAAACTGTCTTTATAAAATCAAGTCTCAACAGTACTTCATTCTTATATTTTTTGGACTAACGTACAATATTGTAGAATTGTTGCAAGTGGAAACTTTCCATGTTTGGTACTTTTGAAAGAACTATAAATATAAGCAATCCAATTTAGAAATGATAAATGCTGCCTTCCAAATTCCAATCATATCTGTTCTTAGTTATAGCATTTTCCAATAAAAAAAAATACCTTTGGTGATGCTCAGACACATATCATTTTTAAGACCTAGAAATAAAGACCTGGACTAAGGCCAGTCACTTGAATTGTGAGGATATCCATTCCAAGAATATCTTTTATTGTTATCACCGCTCACTTGTCTCCATGATGTATTGGACTGCCCCAGCTTTCTTACCACTAGGAAAAAAAAACTTTTATTTTCCATTATCTATCTTGTTCTTCTTGCATACTTTCTGCCTCCCTGTAAGGTATTATTCAACTTTTTCTTTTAAATAAATCCATAGGAACCTTGGTATCAAAATATCAAAGTGATTATTTTGGTTTTTCTACTATCGCTTCCTTTGAATGAGAAGTAACTCTTTTGAAAGTAAAGTTTTCAAGGTTCCTTTATATTCTAAGAAATAAATGGAATAGGACAGGACATTTTCAAAGAAGTTAATGACCACTTTTCATTTAATGACTCAATCTCAATTGCTGTATTTTTCCCATTCTATGATGACACGGGCTGTGTATGCATCATAAATTTAATAACAGCTTTTTAGAAAAAAAACACACTACCACATTAATGCACACGATTAGTTTTAAATAACTGAGAGTAGCATATGTTAACTCATAGAAATACACGTCACTCACTTTTTTAGTATCTTGATGTAATAGACACAGAGCTGAACCTCCCAGAAGAACTTGCTGCCCATATATGAGGTAGATGGCCTCAAACTGTCAGCTCTTTCAGGGTCTGCCTCAAATGCAAAGAGCCACTCAGCCTGAGGTCAGACCCTTCTCAGGCCAGCCATATCAAGACTAAGCAGGGTGAGAGTATAAAGGACCAGCAATTTTTGCCAGACAGGCACTACTCTGATGGTTTGTACCTCAGTAGCTTCCCAAGTGAAATCTGAATCTGGCACCATGCACAGAGGGCGGGGGGAAACCAAAGAAAGAGGCACGCCACTCCAGATCAGTAGGTGGTAGTTTTACCAAACAAGAGAAGTTACGTACAAGACTTGTTGTGGGCGGTCGCCAGATGAGTAGATCTCTGCACATGCCTGCTAGAATTTTAACAGTTTATATAGGGGCCTTAACTGGGTTCAGTCACATATACTATCTAGATGGTCTCAATACCTTATATTTTCCAAGGATGTGTCCTTGAAATGGTTCCCACTGTGAGAACACTTGGCAGAACATATATTCCAAGAACAAGGAAACGAGTGAGGAAACTCTGATTGCCTGGGTCCGGCTTATGGGTCAACTAGCAAGCATTCACGTCTTCTCAATGACCTCCTCCAATGCTCCACACCTCATACAATCTCATATGCCCCCATCTTTTGCAATGTGCCCTGAACAAGTCACCAGGGGTTTTACTAGCATGGAGGTGACTCATTTTGTGCAGCTGCCCGGCCACATTGGAGGGAACAATCTAGGCACATGCAACCAAAAACACAGATTAAGATAATGATTCCCAACATAAATAACAATTCTTTCCACCAAGAGCCCCATGATCAGAACTACTGATTTCTTAAGTCGCCTAGGCTGGGGGTTGGATCACTCAGGGCATTCACTTGTGCCTTCAAGTAATTTAATAAAGACAATACATTAGCCGACATATCCAGTATAAAGACACAACATTCCGTTTGAATAACAGCACAGGTACCTCCTTGGGAGACAGTAATAACATCCAAGGCCATTCTGTTTGGAAGACAGCTTTTCTCATTAGAGACATTTCAGTGTTCGGTAAAGACAGGCTTTGCTGGCTATCACTTATAGCACACATAGTAAGCCCTTCTGTGTGTGCTATAACATCCTCCAGGCCCACAGAGGAACAAAAACTGTGACCAAATAATCATACTAGTGGAAAACAAAACATGCCCATCTGGCCTTGAGGAGAGAGAAGTTGGCAATCTTTGTTACTGCAAGGCAGACTCTCCCCTGTTCTCAGGGAAATCTCACCGTGCAGCAGCCCAACCACCTCGGTGGAAGTGACGGCCAAGTAATTGTGGCACACAACCAGTGAGTCCCATTCATGGGTACCCAATAAATACCCAGTGGGGCAACCAGTCATGACCAACCCATGAATATCACAGTTTCAGTGATTTCCATCTCATATTCCTGGCACAACTGGATTGGTTATGTTTGTAGTGATTTTTCTGTTCCCAACGTAGGCGTGCCCAGGTGCTCAACTGTGCATAACCCGGGGTGAGCCACATGAACCCACCCCAAATCTGAGCATAACCACCAATTGTCCTAAAAATGGTGATATATTTAGAATGCTTCCAGTCAGTAGTTGGATAGGCTGCAGGCGTAGATTGACTGACAGAAAAAAGAATATCCATGCTGAGTGTTATGACTAGTATGTGTCACAGGTCAGGTTTCTGGATTAGTATTGGTAATATCAGAAGAATTAAGAGTACTAGTCCTGGCTCATTCTTCCTTAATGTACTGTTTTAGGGCCTTTCAATTCCCTCCCTGGCGTGGTAATACCTAGTAAAGGGAAACACGATAATATTACAGGGAGAAACCTGGTGGACACCACCTTAATGAAATGTCAAAGTCAACCTAACCAATAATGAGACAAACTAACATCCTGTGCCTTCTGATATGAAGCACCAAGAAGGACACAGGATCTCTTATGTAGCATTCTTGCCAAAAAAAAAAAAATGTATTACTTAAATCTAACAAGAAAATAAACTCAAACTGAAAGACATTCTTCAAAATGACTTCTCTGTACTCCAAAAATGTTGTCTATTGGTGGCAGGGGTTGGGGAGGGGAACAGAGGGGAATTGGCTAAGGAAGAGTTCCAAATTAAAGGATATTAAAGAGACATGGCATTGAGTTGTGTATATTTCTTATATATGTTAGATATTAATCCTTTATCTTTATATGGCTTGCAAATATTTTCTCTCATTTCAAAGATTATCTTATCATTTTGTTGATTCTCTCCTTTGTTGTACAGAAGCTTTTTAGTTTGACATGATCCCAGTTGTCTATGTTTGCTTTCATTGCCTATGATTTTGGTGTCAGATCCAAGAAATAATTACCAAGATGAATGTCCATGAGCTTTTGTAGAAGTTTTTCAGTTTCAGGTCTAATTTTAAGTCTTTAATCCACTTTGAGTTGATTATGAAGGATGATGTAAGATAATGGTCCAATTTCATTTTTTTGAGTGTGGATATCCAGTTTTCTCAATGCCATTTATTTAAGAAATTAACCTTTCCTCATAGTATATTCTTGGCACCCTTGTCAAAGATCATTTAACCTTATACATGTGGGTTTATGTTGGGGTTCTGTTATTCTGTTCCACTGGTCTATATGTCTGTTTTTATACCTGTACTATACTATTTTGATTACTGTTGGTTTGTAATATATTTTGTAAGCAGGAAGTATGCTAACCCAATCTTAAAATGGCCAAAGGAACTGAATAGACATCTCTCCAAAGAAATCATACATGTAGCTAACATGTATTGTAAAGGTACTCAACATCACTAGTCATTAGAGAAATGTAAATCAAAACCACAAGATATCACCACACATGTGTTAGGATAGCTATTATCAAGAAAAGAAAAAGGTAACAAATGTTTGCAAGGAAATAAATGTTTGCAATCCCACTTTTGAGTATTCATCCAAAGAAATTAAAATCAGTATCTCAATGAAATACTGCCATTTGCGTCAACCTGGATGGACCTCAAGATAATCATGCCAAGCGAAATAAGCCAGACTGAAAAAGTTGAAAATCACATGATATCACTTATATGTGGGATATAAACCTAAAAGCAACAAATGAACAGGACAAATAGAGACTCATGGACATGGACAATGGACTAGTGGTTACCAGAGGGTAGGGGTTGGGGGAGGAGGGAAGAGGTAGACAGGGTAAGGGGGATCAAATATAGGAGAGTTGGGGGAGGGTGAAGTGGGTAAAGGGGATCAAATATACGGTAGCCGAAGGAAACTGGACTCTGGGTGGTAATCAGACAACAGAATATATATATGTCAATTATAATGTACACCCGTTTGGTTATACAAAATGAATGAGTCCTAGAGATCTACTGCACAGAACAGTGGCTATAGTTAGCAATACTATATTGTATA
>NW_011888790.1:7073064-7087257 GCF_000151845.1 Pteropus vampyrus | reverse complement strand
TTATAATGTACACCCGTTTGGTTATACAAAATGAATGAGTCCTAGAGATCTACTGCACAGAACAGTGGCTATAGTTAGCAATACTATATTGTATACTTAAAAACATCCTAAGAAGGCAGATCTTATGTTAAGTGTTCTTGTCATCATCATCATCATCATCATCATCATCATCATCATCATCAAAATAAATAAGAGAGCAGGAGGAAACTTTGGAGTCGATGGACAAATTTATGGCATAGATTCTTGTGATGGTTTCACAGGTGTATACTTATCTCCAAACTTATCAAGTTGTATACATTAATTATGTACAGCTTTTAGTGTGTCAAAAAAATAATAATAAAATGTTATGAAAGTTAAAAAAGAAAGAGAGATATAACAGCTAATTATAGTACATGATCCTGGATTGGAACATGAGTTGGGGAGAAAAAACTGCTATCAAAAAAATTTTAGGACAATTAAAAAAATTTGAATATGGATTGGATAACAATATTGTATTACTATTGAATTTCATGTGTTTGCTCATTTTATACTGTTGCTATGCAGCAAACTACCCTAAAACGTAATGACTTAAAGCAATAAATACTTGTTCCTTCTCATGGTTCTATGGGTTGCCTGGGTAATTCTCGTAGTCTGAACTGGTTCCGCTGTAGCCGTATGATCTAGATAGCCTCGTGATCTAGATAGCCTCACTCACGTTAACAACACTCGGTGTGATGTAAACCAAGATGACAGCTGCATGTCTCTTATCCCCCAGAAGCCTAGCCCAGCTCATTCACACTGCAGCAGAAAGGTTTCCAGCATCAAGAGAGGGCAAGCCCCACTTTTCAAACCTCTGCTTGCATCAATGTTTAATATCCTGTGTCCAAGGCGAGTCACATGGGTAAGCCTGAATTTAAGAAATGAAGAAATAGATTCCCTTTCTTGATGCAGAAAATCAAAGTCACATTACAAAAAGAGATGCATACAAGTATAGGAGAAATAATTGGCCATTTTGCAATCCATCATACTACAATTATAATATTCTTGTTCTTATAAAATACACATTGAATTAAGGATAAAGGTGAATAGTGTCTGCTGTTTGCTCACAAATTGAGTAAAAAATAATATGTGTGCTGTGGTATTATTACACAAATTGAGTAAAAAATAATACGTGTGCAAATGCAGCGAAATGGTAACAACTGCTGAATCTGCATGATGGGTATAAAGGATATACGGAAGTTTTTTGTACTATTCTTGCAATTCTACACATTTACAATTATTTCACAATAAAAGGGTTTTTTTAATCCCACTGAAGTATTGGATCACCTCAGTTTGACCACGGAGTTATAGGGTCACTGTAGCAAAATGACAGCACATAGAGAACCAATGTGGGTGGGATGAGAAGTAGGCCCTTAAAGGAGGGTGCCGGGGAGACTACTGCAAGGGTGTCCTGTGTGTTGGATTTGGGGTATTTTCCTATTTGGTTAAATTCATATTTGTATCTTTTTCCTTGTATGAATTCTACATCAGGGGAAGTTGAATCATCTCTCTTTAATATCAGTTAAACCTTTTGTTAGATAGTCTGTGAGCACCTGAATGATAACCCTTTACACCCATTATCAGTCACACCAGCTTCTCCTAGCTTTGTTCCAGTTTCAGGTCTATCTGGCCAGAACATCATACCATGTCCACCTCCTCTTATTCTGCCCAATTGTGGCAACATAATGATTAAAAATGGCATTGAGGTCCCTAAAATTTTATTTCTAATTATTAATACCTGAAGATATCATTTAATTATTTAATTGAGTATTACAGGGACGATAAAAGAAGAAGTTCACATTATAAAACGTCTACTATGTGCAAATAGAATCAGTGTTTCTCAAAGTGGTCTCCAAACCAGCAGTACCAGCAGAATCTGAAAACTTGTTACAAGTTCTTGGACTTACTGAATCAGAAACTTTGGGAGTGAGGGCAAGCAATCCATGTTCAAATAACCACTCCAGGAAATTCTGGTGCTCATTAAAGTTTGAAAACAACTGCTCTTGATACCAGACCAATGAGAGCCATATCAGAGATTTTTAAAAATTCTTCACTCCACCAACAAGTGACATTTAACAATAGTCAGCTGTTCTCATAACAATTAACCATGGGGATAGATGTAGCCTTCTATAGGTTCTCTCTAGCCTCCCGATGCATGCCCTGGTTGGCTCTTAAGGATTCAAGATTTACTTTACAATTTTCAGAAAAAGTCAAGAACTTTGTCCTGAAAGCCAGTTTCTAGGACCACGCATCCATTTCCTGCTTCTCCCGTCACTGAAGTAAATAATGATTCTTACATCGTTATTTACTTCAGGATTCATAACTTTAAGAACTTTAGCACTCGACAAGTCTCAACACACTGGGAGACAAGGCTAACTTGAACTGGAATTGAACCTGCTGTCCCACTCAGACTAAATGGTCTGGTTGGCTAGCTTCTGCCCCAACCCATGTCTTTCTCTATTTAGTGTTATTCCTCTCTTTTCTATCCAGCAGAAGTTGCCAAGTTGTCACATATTCTAAACCCAGTACATTGTGACTTGTCTGCTTTTTCCTGTATCTTAAAATTCAGCCCCCAAACACCAAATGATACCACTAAATGAGTGGTTGTCAGTCATCATTGTTATAAACTGAACTGCGTCTACCTAAAATTCATGTTGAAGCCCTGGTTCCCAATACGACAGTATTTGGAGACAAGCCTTTAAGGAGATAATTAAGGTTAAATGAGGTTATACTGGTAGAGCCCTCATCTGATAGGATGTTATCCTTATAAAAAGTATAAGAGTCTATGGCCATGCTATCCTGAACAAGCCCTATCCCGTCTCATCTCAGAAGCTAAGTAGGGTTGGGCCTGGTTAGTACTTGGATGGGAGACCACCTAGGCAGACCAGGTGCTATAGGCGTAAAAAATAAAAATAATAAGAGATTGTAAACTGATGAGGTCCTTGCAATCTGTGAGGTCAACCAAGGGTTGCCTCACTTAAAAAAAAAAAAAAATAGGTAGAAGAGAAAGCAGGGATCTCTTTCTCTCCATAAGCACACAGAGGAGTGGCTGAGGGAGGATACAGAGAGAAGGCAGCCATCTACAAGCTAGAAAGGAGAGTTCTCACCAGAAACTATCTTTGATGGCACCTTGATCTTGGACTTCTAGCCACTAGAACTGCGAGAAAATAAATTTCTGTTGTTTAAGTCACCTGGTCTGTGGTATTTTGTTATGGCAGCATGAGCAGACTAATACAATCATATGGGGGTGGTTTTAAAAACACATACCCCTAAAAAAATGATTCAATTTGTCTGAGGTGTGGTCCTTGCATTAACACTTCTTAGAAGCTTCCCAGATAATTCTGTGTGCAGTCAAGGTTGAGAAACATTGGGACTATTCCCAGTTTTAAAAAATTGAGCTCTTAGGCCTATTTTTTAAAAAGTCTGTCCCATTGACATCACTTAGAAGATATCTTTAGATTTAGACATATTTGTTCTCCTATTTCAAGGAATCCCCAAATAGATAAGGAAGACATGTTTATAGCTTGCCAGCTTGAGCAACAGAATGTAAACTGAGCTTGAAATTAAAATAACTTTAGAATGAATCAGTCCAAGATTTTTAATATAACAACTTATTAAAGATCTCTTGTTTTCTGTTGCAAGTAATTTTTAATGAAAGAAACAAATTCAATAAAAAAATATTTTTTAAAAAACCTCTTAATAATCCTGTAAACAAAACAGAGTCCTAAACTGGGAGCACAACATTTGAAAAACATTGTCTAAATTTGGACTAAATTAAAAGAAATTTCCAGTGATATACATAATTTACCTCCTCAAGAGAGTAGTACAGCATGGCTGGCTGGAAGTAAATAAAAATTTTCTGAAAAAAAAAATCCCAATAATGTCTCCAAATTGGAAAGGTTCAGTTGCAGAAAATAAAATCCACTCTAGTTAGCTGAAGTGGAACAAGATTTGATAAAGGAAATTAACTGATTACAAAATTGTTGGAAGAGCAGGACGAAAAAGACAGCTCCCAAAGCCACACTGACTCTACTATGATCAGGAAAGCTGCTTCTGCAGGAACTTAATTAGAATGCTTCCACGTTCTAAATTAGGAAGCTTTAGCAGATGACCCCAGAACCATGCAATGTCTGTCATCCTCTATTTTCATAAGCAAAATGGATGCCCCTCATCCTGCCTCTCTACCAGTGTGACTCAATTACTAATCAATGTATCATTAAAATGCTTCTGATTGGTGTAATTTAAATCATGTCCAGAACCTTAGCTTTAAGGGAACACAAAAAATGTGGGTTTGTTTTTTTTTTTTTTTTTCAGTTTCTCAGCCATTGACTCTAGAAGATTGGAATATTTGTTTATAAAGCTACTTTCTATATAATTAGCATCCATATACAACCTACTTTTCATACTTGTATTTCTAAACAACAAACAGTCTCCACAACATGCCCGTCTGCTGCAGGTTTCCAGCTGTAGACTGGAAGTCATATGAGACATTCAAGAGGATTACTAGTGCTCCAGACTTACTCCTCTCTCTATTTCCTCCTTGATAATAAGAATCAATCATATAAGCCAAAAAAAATTAGCCTCCTTTTCCTAAAATAACCAGTTGCATCCCCTAGAGGTAGTAATTCTCTCTTAGATACTAGGAGCTCTAAACTAGCAAAGCCAAAAATTTCAGCAACAAGAAGCAACATTTTAAAAGTAGGTCATTTGTATTACATTGGTATAGTAGTAAGAGATGTCGCTCCCAAATCCTTCACTTTGTTTTTCGACATTATATATTCCAGCTATGGGAGAAATATGTTGGTCAGTAGTTCAGAGTAAATACCACATCCATAAGACAGCATTCGAATCTCACAAGACGTTATTTTTTAGCTGTCGTAACTGAGTCTTCAATGGTCCATTTCACCATTTTATAAAGGAAACTGATTCTGGATGGATATTACCAGTGAATCTCATAAGTAAGAACCTGATGCCTTAATTTTTTGCTATAAAATCAGTTTTTTTGATCAGAAAAAGTATTGTGTGTGATACTGTGAATAAACTATTTACTACCTCCTCAGATATTTGCTGGCAGAAACACAGTAAGCAGAGAAGGAAAATCCAAATCTAGTTGAGTAACTCCTTTACAGTAAGAAAAATCACTATTCTCCCCATAATAGAAGGAGCTTAATATAATCTATCTACCACTAAGCCACCTGAGCATTATTCTGTTTCTGGCAGTTTGGACACTTAGTTGATATGTAGCCATATCAACTATGGTGAAGGAAAATTCATGTTATTGAGCTGTTCATTAACCCAGTGAACAAACACTGCAGTGGCTTGAGAAAGATTTTCTCTCTCATCTACTAAGTGACCATTATGTTCACTTGATTTTGAGAACCTCATCTCCAATGTGGAATCCTTTACGAAGCAGTCATAAGGGACATACGACTCAGCCTCTGGGTCCATCCTACCTCTTCCTCAAACTTCGATGTCCAAAATCCTCCAAACTTATGTTACCCAACCCATTAGCCATTAGCTGTTACCCATGAATCAAAATGTGTACATACATTGTTATCGTTCATTCCAGACAAGATAGCCCACTGGGAGCATTTCCTTCTTCCACTGTCTTCCAGTAATACCCTCGAGCAAAGCTTTAATGCTTCAGCAGTCAGTCCACTTCCATCTCATGCCACATATAATGAGGAAGAATCTAAAAACAGACTTGACTTTTTTTTTCTCAGATCATATGGGGCTTCCCATGAGGTCCTGAGTGTAAGTTGAGGGAAAAATGAAGTGCAGCAGAGGACTTGCACAAGTCTTATACCATGTATGATAATTTCATTTGATGACAGAGTGATGCTGAACATGCCCTAATTTATGACTTAGCAAATTAGACACCACTCGGTTTATGAGAAGTAGTTCAGTGTGTATGTATATGTGTGCATGTATACACACACACGTGTGTGTATATGTGTGTGTGTGTATGTATATACCCTTTGGTTGTATATCCAGTCTCTGTTAGTCTAATAGCACACCAAGACCTGTTTCTCAAAAGAATAGTTACTTGCCATAGAGCATGGCATGTGTGGATCCTGATATATACCTATATATAAGAACTAGCATTTGGAAAAATAACCACAGTATATGTATATCTACCTACCAAAAATACTCTGTGGTAGATATAAGCCAAAACTTCATTTATCACTAGAACCCAGAAGCCCCCGCTCTGACCAGTTAACCATAGTGGCAGCTAGGTCCCTATGAATTCATTATAGCTCAGAACCAGTATCAATAATTACTGAAAGATCTGAGATTTTCCTTTGCCCAATACACCATTATCTTTTTATCAGCAATGGGAAGATTTACAGCATGTATTTGTGATGTTCTGGTAGTCTTTCTTCAAGGATACTGATCATTGGTTGATAAAATTTAGATTAAATGATGGCCCAGGATGAATAAAGATGCCAGAAATTATTTGTCGTAATAAAAAAGGAGGAATCTGAAGTCACAGGGAGAAGAAGCAATGATTTTCTTTTACTAAAGAGACTCTGTATCTATGTATTGACTTAGGTCTGGGAATTGGTGAGGAGGCCATGATTACCATGATGTTTCAGGTCAGGCCTCTGTTCCCAGACCTCAAGTGTTCAGTGAGCTGCACATTTATTTCATTCCCAGGGCCACAAGATCAATATTCTGTCATCAAACCAGTTCTGCCTAGTGAGATAACTATGCCCAGCTGTCCTGGTATGGTTGGTGACACACTTGCCCTCTGCTACATAAAATGCTATCATTCCCACTAAAGTTGGGATTCTGGCTAATGGAATCATGTTCTGTTTTCACTTCCAACAGATAGAAGACGGACATGGCTGTCCCCTATCTATGTATTTATCAATGATCTGAGTACTCTTGAGAGACGTCGTTAAGGGGTAGTTGAGTTGATTACACATGTTAAAGACATTCTAACATTCTTAATCCCCTAAGACTTGAATTTCTACTTTTTCATGGTACTAGGAATTCCTGGCATCTCAATTTCATTTAGCCTAGGCCACCACTAAGTCTAGGACTCATTCAGCCATCAGACCAAACAGAAACCTCTCAGATGCTCAAATTATACACTGAGTCCCATATCTCTGGTAATTGTGTCCATATCAATAACTTTACCCCATCAAAGCATAAGTCTATTAACTTAAAAACCCATTTCACAGATAATCCCCAGTTTTTTGCTGTTATAAATATATTTGCAAAATTATTTAACTCCTTTTGTTTATGACTTTTCCTCTAAAGCTTGCTTTCACAATTATTCCTTATGACATGCAGATCTGATCTAGCTATACATGTGGAAGCAATAAAGATAGTAAGGGTGCTGTAAGAAGAGAACTGTCAATCTTTTGCAAGGGACCTGCTTTATAAAAGTCTATTCTAGGGTCTTCAAGCAAGTCAAGATCAACATCATCAAGCGAGAGAGAAGTTGCTTCTGCTGGCAAGGGGGACTTGATAAGGTTCGGGGCACAGAGTATGGAGATTTATCTAAGTCCTCCTAAATGACATCATTTCAATGATGGGGTCTGACTTTTTCTAAGGCAATGTTTTCAATTATGTGAAAAATAAATGGCAAAATTATAAATTCAACCTATCTTATATTTCAACAACCTGCAGCACAGACTCTCCATCTAATTTCCATCTAAATTAGTCTTGAGGCTACAAAAGATGAGAGAGTCTTTAAGTATGCTTATAAAAATTCCTTGATTCTCAGATGGCTCCTTGAGCTGAGAATTTAAAATATTGAGCATATTTCTTCCTTTCTTTCTTTCTTTCTTTCTTTCTTTCTTTTAGCTCACCAGCACAACTAAGAGAAAAAACAATCCACTCCAAAGTTTTTTTCTTCCTCATTTTGCCATCATGGTCTACTACAGTGGATGTCCAGAGGTGATCATTTAAGTAACTGCTCACTCTGTGCTGTAGTTGCCTTTAAACAAAATCGAGTCTAACTTCTTTGATGTTTTATTGCCCATAACCACTTCTGGTACTAATTACAGTATCACTCAGATCTCAGATGCACACAACAGAATTCACTTTAACTGGTTTAAGCAGAAAGTGTTTTATATAAGGAATTATCTGCTTCCACAAGTTTGGAAGAGCTGGAGGAACAGGCTCCAGGCTAATCTCTCAAGACCAACTCCTAGCCCTCAGAACCATTATGTCCATGTTGTGATTGAGAAAATGACCATCACCGCTGCAGGAAGGTAACAAATCAGTAGTTCATTTGTACTATTGCTGACTGCAAAGCCATATTAACTCCGTCATGACTGGGACCCCTGCCACCACAGAACACACTGACACACTGAGAACACAGTGGCACCACATCATGACAGGAAGCAGATGAGGAAATCATCTGCATGTTAGGGGGTCACAGTTTCACATGATGGCTCCAGAACCATGTTGCTTCCCCCACAACTGACACCCCCACTCTCTACGTCTCTTGCCCATGTTTATTTTTTAATAAGAGTCTCATACAACAGCATCTGGTTGATGAAACATAAATCATATCTGGAGTTCTGACTTCCTGAGATCTAGGAATGTAGTTTCAGCATACCAGAAAAAACTTAGGGTGGATGGTGAGTGAGCTATTATCACTTGCAGTTCCCCTTTATACTGATTATCGGAAACATTTCAAAATCACAATATTAGGCCTATAAATGACACCACGTCATGCCTTATTTTTTCTCTGCCCTAAAAATGCTGATACAGCATGTAAAATTTACAAAGAGCCATAGTTAGAACAAATAATTTATATCCACAAACTACACTATAAGGCAAATCATATTGACAGGTGTACGAAAACCTATGGTGCTTTTTTAACAGCTTTATTGAGGTATAATTGACATGCAGTACACTATATAGTTAAAGTATACAATACAAGTTTTGATATATAGATACATTCATGAAAACATTGATACATTGAGATAATAAACATATCCATCAGCCTCAAAAGTTTTCCCAAATTCATTTATAATCCATCTTTTATGGGGGTTCTTTTTAATTTGTCATTGAAACAAATTAGCCAATTCATTCTTAAATAAGGGAACAAACCAAATCCCCCTCCCAACAGAGCAAGATATGTTCTCAAATCCAAAAAGCTAAACTTTCAGTACAAAAATTCTAATTTATTCTTAGGAAAAAGCTTAATATGTTTGGACATAGCCTTAATTCTCTCTTTACTCATCAGAAAAATCAACATAACTGAATAGATAATATAAACCATTGGCCTTAGTGTATATAACAAAATGCTGATGTATAGTTATTATCACAAATATCTCTCCAAACTTGGATCAATATAAAAAAATTTTACTTCCTACAAGTGAGGGCACATAGTATTGATAACTATGTTTATCAGTTACTGAGATGAGCAGGTCACACACAGGGACAATTTACAACCAATGCTAAATAAAAGGTACAATAAATGAGAGTAGGAGGAACAAAAGAAAGATTTTGTATTTACTAGAACAAACCAAAAATATTTTTGATATTAAGTATATGAGAAAGAATGCCAGGCAGTAAACAGTTCTACTCAACAGCAACATAACACTCAACACTACCAAGGGAACCATGTAATACATTTAAAATATATTGCCCTCAAATTCTAGTATTTAGAAATGTGACATGAGCATAAATAGGATGGGAACCACTGGGAGGGGAAAAAAACAAATGTAAACCAATGGTTCTTAGACTTTGCCTCAGAATCACCTGGAGGCTTCTTAAATGCAGATTGCTGGGCCTCGCCCCTGAGATTCTGATTCGAGAGATCTGAGGTGGGGGTCCAAGAATATCTGGTAAGTTCCCAGATGATGCTGGTGCTACTGTTTTGCAGACCACAATACGAGAGCCACTACCAATCTAGATTTCCAGTTTAATTCCTTGGAAAAGTATTCAAATAGGAGTCAGAGAAGCAGAGGGTAGAGGGTTGGGGGCTGCCAATAAGCCTTGGCCAACAATATGAACACATAAATAGAAGGAACATCGAACTAAGGAATAAAAAGCAGAGGGAAAATAAGCAAGCATGTCCTTTATGCAAAAATTCTGCCCCTGCCCCAAAAGAAAACAAGATTAAAGTCTGGCATAAAAGTATAGAAAAAGAACACAAATAGGAAGAGATGATTCAAGTAAGAAAAGAGATATTTAAGAAAATAATTAATTGGATATCTAAAGGAAATTAGAAAAATCAAAACCTCTATAAAACAAGAGATGAAAAATGAGATGATATGACCAAAAAATAATAATGCTAGGACGAAAAGAGAAATGGCAAAGGAAAGTGCAAAAAAATAAGGGAAAGAAACACCATTAGGGAACCTAACATAGCATCTGAAGCAGTAAAATATAAAAGCAGAAAAAACAAAATCCATAATGTACAAGGCAGACTTGAAAAAGCCACATAGAAATAAAGAAAAAGAGGACAATAAGAAAAAAATTTAAAGAGAAAATGATGGACATGAAGTAAAAGCAACAGAAATCCAATTAGCATGCCTGAAAAAAAAATAATAATTGGAAAATTAAACTTTTTTTCAATGTGTTATACAGGAGCTAGATGTCTGATTTAAAAAACTCTGAAAATGGCCAAAAATAATTACATATCCTCTTGAAATGGAAGTTCAAGTTTAAAGAAAAAAAGCTTCTAAGCAGAAGAATGATATCGCCTCCACTCACATGACTGATGTCTTGCCTCAGTGTCTCTGCCTTAGCCTCATCTCTGCCTCAAAAATATAGTTCAAAGGGCTGGATCATTCTCATCCTCCTCTTTTCAGGTTTAATGTCAAATTCTCAGAACCCTTTCCTGACCTTCCTCTATTAAGTTGACCTTCGAATTACTATCACTTTATCCTAATTATTTGTTTCTTCACAATTATAGTTGAATTTTTTAATTTTCAAAATATGCTATTCTGTTGTTTCCAATAGAATTTCAACTTTACGAGGAGAGAGATTGTGTTTGTCTTGTGCACCACTGTGTTCCTCACATCTACTACTGTGAATAGCATATAGTAGGTAGTCAATAAATGTGTTATGAGAATTAGTAAATAATTACAAAATTACTATAATTAAAACCATATTTTAGGGTGTAAGATCAAATGAAATAGACTAAAGAGTCTAGAATGAGACCAAATCACATATAGGAGTTCTCAATACATTGAAATGTTATTTTAAGATGGCAGAGAGGTATTCGGTACCTGGTGCATGGCTTTGTCATTTGAAAAATAAATAAAGCACAATCCCTCGTATGAATGGTTTTTGAAGAAGTCAAGGAATGATGAAAAAATTGACATAGAACACACAGAAGAAGAAAACAGACTCAGAAAAATCACAAGTGCATGAAGTCAAAAGTTTAGTGTGGCAAGAATTCAGAAAATACTATGAAATATAAACCATAAGAAATTTGCAGATGTTTTTGAAAAGGCTTCTCATGGGACATGGAATAGAAGTTTGCACAAATCTTATTTAATTCTGAAAGGAAAGCTGACATCTGAGTTACATACACATAACACTAAAGCAAGAACTTAAAATAAAAAAGATGGATAGTTTGACTCTATACAAATTTAAAACTCTCATATTACAAAAGCAGTACTCACAACAAATAAGACTGTCTAATAAATGTCAACTCTAATGGAAAGTTGCAACATTATTTGGTAAATGATTATTTTTTCTAATATACAAATAACTCTCACAAATCAATAAGAAAATAAAAATCACGGAAAGACACAAAGAGAAAATCAAACACACACACAACAAATTATCCTACTCGCCCACAAAAAAATTAAAAAACTGAAAAACCAAAATATAAATTGGTGTTAACTATAGTCAAAGACAAAAAATACATTGAAATATTTTTTACCCACTAGATTAGCAATGATTAAAAAAGATCGACAATATCCAGAGTTGGCTAGAATGTAGGAAATAGACAAATACTGTTAGAGGCTTTAGTTTAGAAATATATATAAAGAAATGAACACTTAGATTTAGCAGTTCCACTTTAAAACATTTCTCCTAAGGAGATATGTCAATTGCAATTTCAGTCTTAGTACATCAAAAAGAAAACTCTTATGCTACCAACAAAACTTGTTAATCTCCCAATTTTTCTCATCTTAGCACCTCCTGACACCTAATTGCTCCAGAAAGAAACTTAGTTATCCTCATAGAGAAAAGGGAACCTTCATGCACTGTTGGTGGGATTGCAATTTGTACAGCCGCTATGAAAAACAGCATGACGTTTTCTCAAAAAATTAAAAATAGAACCACCATATGATCCAGAAAGTTGACTTCTGAGTATTTTTTTTGAAGAATCTAAAACAATTACTTGAAAAGATATATGGATCCTTATGTTCACTGAAGTATAATTTGTAATACCCAAGATTTGGAAGCAACCTAAGTGCCCATTAATGAATGATTGGATAAAGAAGTGGTACATATACATATACAAAGGAATATTACTCCGTCATAAAAAAAATGAAATTTTACCATTTGAAACAACATGGAGAGACTTAGAGGGTATAATGCTAAGTGAAGTAAGTCAGACAGAGAAATACAAATACCATATGATTTCACTTATATGTGGAATCTGAAAAACAAAATAAACAAACAAAAGAAAGACAAATTTATAGATACAGAGAACAAACTGATGGTGGCCAGATAGGAGGGACGCTGGATGAAAAAGGTAAAGGGATTAAGAAGTGCAAATTGGCAGTTACAAAATAGTCATGGAGATATAAAGTACAGCATAGGAAATATTGTCAGTAATATTGTAATAACTACGTATAGTGCCAGGTGGGTACTGAATTTATCAGGGGATCACTTTGTCAATGTCTAACCACTATGTGGTACACCTGAAATTAATATAATATTGAATGTCAACTATAATTTAAACTTTTTTTCAATTTTTAAAAAAGAAACTTGGGAATACTGCTAGATTTAATGTAATGGCTAGGTGGAGAGCCAAAGAAAAGAGCAATTAGGGGGATTGTTCTAACCAATGTGTTATATACTTGAAACTAATAATAAAATAAAATTTTAAAAAATAAAATTTAATTTAAAAAAAGAAACTTAGTCATTCATGATTCCTCCTTTCTCTTACATCCTATATCCAACTCAACAAGTCTTTCCAACTCTACCTCCAAAATCTATCTCAAATTCATCCTCCTCTCTCCTCTCTAGTGTTTACATGCAATTCAAACCACCATCTCATTTTCCCTGTATCTTTGCAATAGCTTCCTGACTAATCTTGCTTCTACTTCATGATCTAACCCCAACAATGAAGCCAAAATTAAGGCCTTTAAGTGAAAATGTTGTATGCTTTAAAGTAAACACTCCAAGTTCTGTAATTTCTGCCATCTTTAAAAACTGACTACCAAACAAATAACAACGAACCCTCCCCCACTCCTCATCCTGTTCTAGTTTTTTCCCTGCTCCCTTTTATAGAAAAAAAAAAAAAAGAATCAATTGTCTATGACTTGCATCTGGCTTTCATCCACGCCTGATTTTAAAACTTCTTTTGCATGATGAATTTTACATTATTAAATCCAACAGTCAATTCTCAGTCCTCTTCCTGCTGGACTCCCCAGCTACATTTGACACGTTGATCATGCCTCTTTCCTCAAATATTTTTATTCATTTCCTGTTTGAGATGATATCACAGCTGCCTGATCTTCTTCCTACCTCTGGCCATTCCTTCACTAGATCGTCTATGAGATCTCTAAATGGTGGAATTCCCCAGGCTCCTTTCACAGATATCTTTTCTCTCTGCTTACTCACTCCCCATCTGGTTTCACCCATTCCTACAACTTTAAATATCATCCAAATGTTAATATCTCCAAATGTATGTCTCCAGTCCTAGCCTTTCTCCTAAATCCAGGCTTGTATATTCAATTGCCAATTCAGCATCTCTATATAGAAGTTTAATAGGCATCTATGATTTAATATGCATAAAATACAACTCTTAATTTCCCCCTAAAAACTTATCCTTCCTTGGTCTCCAAAACTGGCACTACCTTTCACTATTCACCATATAAGGCAAAACTACTGGAGTCTTGTTTGACTTGTTTCTTTCTCAAAGACTCCATATCTGAACCATTAGTAAATCCTATTGGCTCTTTCTTTCCAATACATTCTGAACATAACAATGTCTTACCACTCTGCCCCTATCATTTACGT
>NW_011888790.1:7061321-7072938 GCF_000151845.1 Pteropus vampyrus | reverse complement strand
AAGAAAGAAAGAAAGAAAGAAAGAAAGAAAGAAAGAAAGAAAGAAAGAAAGAAAGAAAGAAAGAAAGAAAGAAAGAAAGAAAGAAAAGAAAAAAAACCATGAGATCATGTCACTCTCCTGCTCAAAACCTTCCAATCTTTTCCCATTCTATTTAGGAAAAAAACTAAAATCTTCACCATGGCCTTCAAGGCTGCTGGCTACCTCTCGAACTTCATCTAGCACTCTCCCCGCACTCTGTATTCTGAGACCAACCACTCAAGTGTTCTGTATTGGTTAGGCTTATCAATTAGAAGACCATTGGGTTTATTAATCCTACCATTCCCACTACCCAAAATAATCAACCCCCAACTCTTGGCTTAGCTTGCTTTTCACTTCTTGCAGAGTTCTGTTAAATGTCATCTGCTCTAGAGGACCTTCCAGACCACCCTACCTAAAATAACACACACACACACGCACACACACATACACACACACCCCATTATCCTGCTTTAATTTTCACATACATTTCTAGCTGACATTCTACTATATGAAACTAGAATGTTAGCTTGAGAATGGAAGGGATTTCCTCTGTTCTGGTCATTACTGAATCCACAGCATCCCCTATATTCTAGGGTCTAGAACATTGTTGGTGTGAGACCATTGGCCTGTAAATATTTGATGAAAGATAGGTTGAATAAATGAGTGATTCTCACCTAAAATCAGCACTCTGCCACACTTAAATTTCTCAAACAGCATTTTAGAGCTTTCAAAAACTTTCACTTACAAAAAATTCTAACTCCTTATCATAGCCCGTGAGGCCCTAAGTGATCAATCTCTGCCTTCTTCTCCATTCTCAGTTTCTTCTAACAGTCTCTCTCTGTGGATCACTATACTGGATTCGTACCGACCATATTTCTGTTCCTAAAACACTCAAGGTCATCCCACATCGGGACTGGGGCAATTCCTTAGGAAATTCTCTTTTCCTGGTTCCTTCTGTTCAGGTTCCTGATAAAATTTCATTTCCTTAGAAAAGCTTTTCTTGACTACGCTAGTTAAATATTACCTCTCTCTCTTATTCAGATACTACCATATTTACCTATTTTTGCTTTCTTCAAACACATATTATTATTTATAATTATCTTGGTTACTTATTTGTTTTAATTCTTCTCAAGAAAGTTAGCATCATAAAAACAGAAATCTTAAATGTCTTATTCACTACTATATCCAGCACTTAGAATAATGTCTGGCACATAGAAAAGATCCAATAAAAACTACTGAGTAAATTATACAATGATATGAAACAAAGTTATTTACAATGGCTCAAAACTGAATTTAAAATCCATCGATGGAGTATTAAAGCATTGATGAAGTATCCATAGAATAGAATATTTTTCAACCATTAATAACAATAATAATACAAATCTATATTTATTGATATGTAATAGTGACCACAATATATTAATGAATGAAAAAGATTACATATTTTGTTTGATACAATTTTAGTAAGTATGCTTGTGTTTGTAACTGTATAGTTATATGTCTGGTAAGATATTTGCCAAAATATCAATAATCATTGTTTTTGAGTGATATGATTTCACGTACTATTTAATTTTTCTATTTTTTTCATAGTTTGGATTTGTTTCTTTAAAATGAACATGTATTATTTATAATCAGCTTTTATTTTGAAGGCGGAACAGCATGAGTGTTCTTTTCTGTGGATATACAATACAACTCTAATCTTCTTGCTTTATAACACCAAGCTTAGTGACTTTAATTTTTTAAAATAGAGAAACCATAGTAGAAATTTCTCAACCATATACAACTTTTCTATTTGAAACTATATTAGCTTTAAAATTAATCACTGGAGGGCTCATGGACACTGCCCTCTTCCTAATAATAAAGTCTTGTTTCCTCTCAAATTTGCTCCATGAAAGAATGAACTCTGAGGACTTATCACCAATTTTGAGTTTTCCCACTTAGTACACATTATACATCTTACCTCATACAGTGTTCCTAGTACACTCCAAATTACATATTAGAGAAAAATTATGCTTAGTCATAAGATTCCTTTTAGCCAGGTCTAAAGTCTAGTCCGAACTCAGGGAGGATATTTTATTTTATTTTATTTTATTTATGTATATATTGTCATTGTCGAGTCAGAAAAATTCATGTCAGAATTTGCCCAAAAAAAAGGCACAAAATTATTAAAGTCTGTTTCTACTCAAACATTCAATAATAACCAGGTAATTATGGTTATTTTTTTTTAAATCCAAGGAAATTTGAGAGGAACCATTCTTATAAAAGGGCATTCGTGCATAAAGGCTGTCGTATATGGAGTCGTCTCTTCATCGTGGCAAAATCACAGCAATTCCTATAAATCATACTGACACACTTTGTTCTAGCCCAGCTTGCAAGATAGCTGCTTTCACGACATCCCAAAATCACAAAACAAGTAGCGGGATGTAGTCAAATTACTTTTCTGACAAACAAAGCAGAAAAAAGAAAATGTACAAGGATGAATTCACATGAGAGTGAAACGTGCTTAGAAGACCAAGAACTGAGAGATCACTGTGATTCCTATGGTGCCATGATATGCCAAAATTGTTTTAGGACACTTAGACATAATTGCAGCTAACCACACTGTTGGGGATCTTTACTTGGCAAGATCAGAGCCTATGAATATGCGTGTGTACGTGTGCATGTGTATAAATTAATTTCCTTGTGAAGATGCAATTATTCCACCTGTTATAGTCTGTCTACATTTTAAATTTCATCAAGTGTTGCCAATTAGTTCACAAAATAAAATTGAAGAGTGAAAATAGAGGTGCAAAATGTCTGATTTATGGATAAAATTGGTTATGCCCAGTGATTTTTGTGTCTGCTTTAAATATTCTGTTATTAAATTGATTAAATAATTAAAGCTGCTACAAACATGTCAGATGGAATTTAACATCAAATTTCAACTGATACCTTGGAAATGTCAAACATGTTCTATTGCTGTGGGATTCTTTACATTTCTGGAAAGTCACCTGAGGTTTTCACCATCATACAAGAGAGTTGTGGCAGAATGAAAGAGTTGTCTCCTAGGAATTAGAAGTACTGAATTTTGTAATTTATAAGCACCATGACCCTGAGTAAGGAACTCACCTCTCTGAAATCTTTTTGTCACGTCTAAGAAGTGGAAATAAGATTTATTCTGCCCATCTCAAAGGACTCTTTAAAGATTAAATAAAGTAAGCCATATCATTCAATTGGAATGTAGTTTGAAAATGTATTAAACAAATTCAATAACATTATTATTTAAGAGAAGTCACTGTCCAGGAGCTCGTCTGAAGTAATCCTAAGAGAGCCATTCAGCACAACTGATATCACTCAACATCTGTTGAACAGCTACTATTTGGAAAGCACTTCAGGTGTTCAAAGATGACTGAAACACTGTCTTCCTTCAACAAGTTCACACTCCAGAGAAAACTACATAACCCAACTAAAACTATAAAAACACGAGGCAATAAATACCTGCCAAGTGATGGATCTCAATTGATAGTGTTGGAAGATGGAAGTGAAAAACTTCACCATGACCTTCCATGGTGAAACAAATGTCGAACCTTGGTGGACAGAAGTTTTATTTCCTTTTTTTGTATAGATTTGGGGGTTTGGATACTTAGATTTTAGACTGATAAGAAGTCATATTTCTTTTCCTACTCCAAGTTTTCCTACTCCATATTTCTTTTCCTACTCCAGTTGATAGATAACAGATGGAAATACATTAAGGAGGTGAGACAGGTGAGACAGGTGGAAAAGTAGTAACAAGGGTGAGACTGGACATTACACACTCAGGGAAAAATGAATAAACCACATAGCTAAAGACATTGAAGTTTTTTTAATAGGAAATTAACATGACCAAAAGGATCTTTGAGAAGATTATTGCTATATTATTTCATCAATAATTTAGAAATAAAAAAATAAAGAATGCAGCTTATTAAAATAGTCTAAGGATAAGAAAATAAGGGCAAGGTGACAGCTCAACACGTATGTTTTCTTGAATGTTTAAACAAGATAGGAATTTTATTTTCAATTGAGTCTATATAACAGTTTAGTCTATATAATAATTCTATAACTAAGACATAAATATACCTCACTCCTAAATACTTTTAATAGCACACAGTCTTTCTTATAAATTGTTTCCTTATCATTGTAGTAAACTTCCAGTAGTGAAAAGTACCTAGTAATAAGAGATAAGAATTTTTAAATATGATTAACATCAGAAATGTTCTTAAGAGGACATTTTTAAGTATGCAGTTTAGTTTTAGGTGTCCCTATTTCAACTCCGAAAACCTATAAAGAAACAATTCTTACTTTTGTTGGAAATCTTACATTTTAAGTTTTTGTTTAAGATATTTGGGTTCTGCTTGACTGGGGGAACAGCTGAGAAAAGAGATATCAAGAGAAATTCTAGAATTGGGAAGAATTAGTTATCAGAACTAGAAAAGTTTAATCATTTACCGACTTGAAAATTCAGCCCAAAGGAGCTGAGGACTGAAAGAGGCTTTCATAAAGGAAACAGAATGAAATGGGTCACACAGTAGGCACTGGAGTCTGAAATGTGAGGAGCCAAGGAGTCTGTTTTTGGCTGTTACACCAAATTAATGCTGTGCATACAGAATTTAAGGGAAAAAAAAATGATTTACCATCAAGTCCTGCGAGCCACTGATGAGAATCCAACCAGTGCTAGCTTAGAACCATCTATAAAACTTCAAAGGACTAACTCTAAGAAAATAATTCTAGATTTATGCAAAGATCAAGCTATACTGATGAGTACTGCAGTGTTTTTATAGTATTGTCATTAAAATGCCCAAAACAGAAAGAGAAGTTGAATAAATTATGGTCCTTCCTCAAGACAAAATCCGTGACATTTTTAAAAACGATTAAAAGAGAAACACTTCTAAATGGTGGCATTAGGATCTCTGCAGACCTTTGCTGCAGCAAAACAACCTAACTGGAGAAAATTAAATTTAAAAAACGACAGCAATTTAAAGTCCATGGAAATTGTCCTACGGCCATATAACAAATGGAGAAACATTTATTCAAGAAAATCTAATAAATCTCAGTAAGAACAACTCAGTATGATGGAATTTCTATTTCAGACAGGTGCAGCCAAGAACACAAGGCTCCTTCTTCCCCCAGCTCCCAGGCTAGGATGCTGGTTTCTCCCTAGAAGGAGGGAACCTGTCAATGTTTATCATGCCCATCCTTATGTTCCTCGATCTGTATTTTAGAAACTTTACTCCAAGCAAGAGTGGAAGAGAGGTCTGAGGCTTCTTCCCTTCACCAGCCTTCACTAGTTTGGCAGTAGCTCTACCTCAGGGATGGCAGGTCAAGAATACTGGGCCCTGATCATCCTCACCTTCCCTCTTTCATAAGGGGGACATTCCGCAACAGGAGGGGCAAGCTGAGAACAGAAGACACTACCACACATCCCCAGTGCCCAGTCATAGAATGGGATTGTCACTCTGAGAGACGTGGGCCATTTCCCTGATGCCAGCTCCAGAACAGCGGCACAGATAGTCTTCCCAGTGAGAGATGCAGGCCATTAGAACAGAGTTCTGCAGCTGTCTCTAAGGGAACTGTCTTTAGGGAGAGAAGTGTGTTCAAATTTAGGAGCACTATCAAAATAACAATGGATTAAGGATTACAAATTGGCATTTACAAAATAGTCATGGGGATGTGAAGTACAGCATAGGAAATATAGTCAGTAATATTGTGATAACTAGGTATGATGTCAGGTGGATATTAGACTAATCGGGGGATCACTTCGTAAACTATATAAATGTCTAACCACCATGCTGTACACCTGAAACTAATATAAATAATATTGAATGTCAACTCTATTTGAAAAATAAAAATTTAAAAGAAAAAGAATAAATATATTTCAATAACAAAAAACGAACTCTTGGTGGTAAACAATTAACAGGAGACTGGGAGCTCCTTGACAGCCACAAGTATAACATTAGACAGACTAGAAGTTTGACACAGAGAACCAAGGAAAGAGAAAGCTAAGTAGAATCCTCCTTTAGTCAGAGAAGGCCTCAGCACAGAAAGCAATGTATATGACGTATTATTGAATGGTACACTTGAAACGTTTATAATTTTATTAATCATTGTCACCCCAATAAATTTAACAAAATTTAAAAATATAGAAATAAATAAATGAATGAATAATGAATGAATAAATAAATAAATAAAAAGACTACCTGGGCAAAAAGTCCTGACTTTAATTGGTTTAGACATTGGAGCAAGTTGTGCCCCGGGGCATCGTCGAAAACAATAGAGCTATCTGTGAGCAATTAATTAATAGCTGGATGTGATGCCAATAGGGGCAGGCCAGCCAGAACCTAAATGAGAAATCAGAGAGACACAGTCACAGAGAATCAAAGAGAGCCTGAAAAAACCACTGCCACTCTACTGAGTCCGGCCATGGCCCCGGAGAAATAGTCTCCTCCACTTTATATGTCCTCCCTAGAAGCAATGAATGCCTCCTCTCCCACTGTTTCTCACCTGACTGTTCCAGAAACTTGGCTTTGAGGTGTGAAAAGATGCTCTAGATTTTATAGATAGATGAGATGTCAAGAATTTATGGCAAAATAGGAAACTTGAACTGCACAGAACTGGGTCTAGGAAACTGACTACATGTTGGCTCCTTAAAAACAGTGTCAATCTCTCCTCCAATCTCTATTTCCAAAAGTGAGTGATCAATTTACGTATCAGTAAATTCATCAACAGTTCAATCTGGTAATTGAACATGGTGGCAGCAGGACCAGCAAAAACACCTGAAAGATATTTGGGGTGTTCAGTTTCTGGATACTATATTGGCATTACTACATATAGTATTCAGTTTCTGGATACTATATTGGCATTACTGGTTCCCAGTAATTTAAGAACTAGGAACCTAGCTCATTTCTAATCCTCTTCCCATGTGCATATATATATATAAGATTACCACGACTACCACCTCAACAAACAAGGGACTAGAAAGAGCCAAGCAGATGATATGACTCCTGCCAAACGGTAGGTGAAGGAATTCTCAGCACAACAAAGATATATTCATGACTGTCTGCTAGTCCAGAGTTACCTCTTAACACCTTGCACCCCAAACTTAATAGACACACCCTAGATCTCAGCATAACCCACTGCATGTAATTCTCTGAACACATTGTATTCTTTTTCTTCCATTTTCCTGCTTTTGCTAATCCTTGCTTAGAAGGCCCTTCCATTTTTCTTACTTCTCACTCCTGGCCAATTCCTAATTATCATTTGAACTCTATTAAAACATCGCTTTCTCCAAACGTCTTCTCTAATCTCATCAGTCTGGTTTGGGGGTTCATCTCACATATTCTCATGGCATCCAGAGCCTATTATATTATAACAGATTTATCTACTATATTTATATTCCTGACTATAAACTCATTAAAAACTAGAACCATTACTTACTAGTGCTCCTATCTGTAATACTTGGCACAGTGCCAGATTATTGTGGGGTCAGTGAGTGATTGCACCTTCAGGGGCATAAGCTCCTTTTTGGTCTCAAAGCCAAAGTTGAGACCATGACCACAATAATAATTCCAGAACTCACTGCTGATTATTCTAAACCTTCAAACAATTTGTCTTTCATCGTTAGGACTAGTTAATGAGTAGACAGAGCTAAGCCTACAGTTTATAAGAGAACTTCTTTGTAGCTACAGGAAGCCATAGAATAGAGGGGACTCACAACATGAGTCTCTGCTAAACTAAGGTAAAATAATATAATGTGTGACACATGTGCATTTAAACAAAGACATCTTGGATATCATGCCTTAACTCATAGAAATGGTTTAGCTGTGGAATATCAGGTACAAGAGCAGCCAGTGGGAGAATATAATATTTTATACATAGAAACTGGAGGCCAAGCTCATTATTTCATAGATGATCACTCAATTAGGGTCATATAAATAAAGAGTGCCCTAAAAATAAAAAGTGCCCTATATTTTAGTATAAGTATGCCCCAAATATTGCATGAAATATACTTACACTAAAAAAAACAATTGTTGTTTATTTGAAATTCACACTTCAGTGGGCATCCTATATTTTCGTTCAGTGAAAAAAACTCTTGAAAAAGCAGACTATTACGTTTTGGGAGTTTTCTGATTAATTTAAGTGTAGCCGCTCACATCAGTTACTACTCTTTCCTCATCATCTCCCCAGTTTAATTAAAAGTTTAAGAATATTTTATATTCTACAGCAAGTTCACTGACTGTTTCCACCAAAACACGATGATACTCATTGAAATGACTGTCAGGGTGTAGTTGAGAAAACTGAGGCTCATGGAAAGTGGGCAGCAGAGAATTCCCAGCCTGATTACCAAGGCAGCCAGCTCCTTAACACACTCTGTCACTTGTATTATGGTTGTTACTAGTCACAATTAAAATAATTATATTCTCATTAAATAAGACTATTTCCCTAATAGCCTAATTTGATCTCCAATAAAGACCTGATCCAGCAGTGCTTTGGAAAGCACAGTGCTGTCGATCTCAGTGGCAGCCTACTCGGCACAAGGAACAGGGAATTATGCTTTCTTGTTCAGCGTCACCACCACCTGTGACTTTCCTCCTAAGTTTCCTTCTTCATAAAAATTGAATCTCCTGCTCTGGCTGAAAACATTTCTATTCATAATGGACACACATGGACACTGAGGAGGATTCGCTTTGCCCTAGTGAGGTTTTCTATGTCTTCCTTTAGATGTATTGTATATAAAATATACGTCTTGATATTTTATCACCCTATCAAGATTAAAGTTATGCAAGTGTGACAATTATCATCTTTATGAACTTTTTATCACTATAAATTTTTCAGAAACCTAAATGTTATCTGCAAAAGTCTTTTGAATTACCCTTAAAAGCCACTTTACCACATTAGAAATAAAAAAAAAATCAGTTCTGCCATTTAAAATTTAATGGTGAAAATGAAAACATTGCCAACATCTTTATTTATATTCCTCCCTTTCGCACTCAATTCTGCTAGCTTTAATTTTAAATGTTCTTTGAAAAAGAACAATTCAACTCCACGCTACTGGGGGGCCAGGTTCTAATATATGTCCAGGTGCATCAGGCATTGTTTCAAAATCACCGCGGTAACATCTAATTAGGGCAAAGAAGTGCAAGTCAAAGGCTATGCTCACACAATTCATCTTCTTTCTAAAGTACAACTAGTGCTCTTTTAATTTCGTTGAGATATCCCTTCTTCATAAAACAAGAGTGAATTTCCACATTGTCTAGCCCTGCCTCTAAATTTAGGTGCTGCCGTTTGTATAACCTCACCATACCTCCAGGTTTCCCTTCAGGTTACTTTTTTTCTGTTTCAGGGCCATTGAAAATGGAAACATTAACCAAGGAAGTCTAGATAGGACTCAGCTATGCCTGGGCACAGGGGAGTGCCACTTCTGCAGTTCAACTCAGGATGACCTGACAAGCACTGGACTGTGGAATGTCCTCCCCAGAGAGCAACAAATAGAGGTACTGTGACTCCTCAGAGAGTCACGTACTCAAATGGCAATATCTTTGGCTGTGGATGTTGCCTCAAATCCCACCCAAGTACCTGATGTTAGCAGTAAATGGAGATGGACAGCTCTTTGAGCTGAAACTGATCCTCTCTATGGGGTCTGCCCAGACCTTGTCTCCTGATCTCAGGCCCCAAACACTTCCTCCAGGTGCACACATTATCCCCTCCCAAATCAGAATGGTGTGGGGTTTTCCCAGTTTTACTTGTTCTCAACCTTAGCTGAACATTAGAAAAATCTAGGGAGTTTTGTTTTTTGTTTTGTTTTTTGTTTTGTTTTGTTTTAACTACCAATGCCCAGCGACTACCCTGAGAGATTCTGACTCAATTGCCTGGGATAAGGCCTAGGAACAGGCATTTTAATAGCTCCCCCAGATGTTTCTGATGTTCAGCTAGGGTTCAGAACACTGCTTTCTCATCTATTATTCTGGCATAAACAACATGCCAAACTTCCTCAGGGTCTTCCTTTGGAATTTCAAGATGTTTTTCTTAGTTTTTGCAGAATCTGGCTCTTCAAAATAGAAACCTCTGATTTTCAAAACTACCGTCCCTCATGTGGACTTCAAGAACCTGTTTTGGAAGTCAGAAACAGAATAGTGGCTGTTTCTTTGTCTTTGCCTTTCTGCTATCACAATCCTAATTTTCCTGAAGGAAATGGTCATATAGTATGAGAAGCCGAAAAGAAAAGCACAAAGATGAATATTTCCAGATAAGATCACTTCATGTTCACTTCCTTATTTAATTTCCCTTTTCCTTAAGCACCTTTCTATTTAGGGGAGATTCTCTTATTGATATTCCTCCCAAAATATTTATGAGGTTAAGAGGGCGCTAATGGTTCTCTTCCAAGGATAAGTAAAATGACCAGAGCCACAGGATTATTTAGGAACCTTGATGTTCTCAGCCTCAGCTGGGAACTGAAAGGATGCCTAAGAAAGAAAACAGAAACAGTTTTTCTAGTATATAAGGAAATAAGCCTAACCCATTATCAATCTCACTTATCTATGCAGTGACCCATGGCGAGTACAGTTGCTAAAGGAAGCCTGTCCCACACATGATTCTATCCAAAAATGTCCTGCCTCACAAACTTGAGTTTCAAAATCAGGCCACTTCTCCCAGAATATGCAACTTGAATGACTCTGTGTCCTCAACTTGTTACCTTGGGAATGTCTTCCTATGATAAGCCTAAACACCCTGTGGATTTAGCCTTTCCAAGGGCCACACTCCATGAGAGGAAATGGAAAATTTGTTCTCTGTTTTACTCCCCGTTGCTGTTGTTGTTTCCCTATGATGTCACAGTGGGGAACGGGTGGTCCAGAAACCTGTTGTGGGGACCAAGGCACATACTTCTGTCACAGGCATGGCAGTGTTTCCTCAGTGTACAGGAAGAGGAAGTTTCTCCCCGCAAATGTTACAATCAACTAGTCACCATGCCTTCGAACACCATGTAACAGGTATGAATTTGCCCACCATTATATGCCATAAAAACAGATGCCAGGAGCTTTCTCGTCTATGCCACTACCACCCCACTAGCTATCAAGAAACCATGAGGGTAGATCAATTCTTAGTTTCTTGAGAAACCTCCATACTGGTTTTCATAGTGGCTGTACCAATATGATCCAGCAATCCCTCTACTGGGTATTTACACCAAAGACTTGAAAACTCACATCCAAAAAGATATTTGCACATCGATGTTCATAGCAGCATTATTCACAGTGGCCAGGACATGGAAGCGACCAAAGTGTCTCACGATAGATGATTGGCTAAAGAAGCCATGGTACATATATACAATGGAATACTACTCAGCCATAAGAAAAGATGAAATACTGTTATTTGAGACAACATGAATGGACCTCGAGATAATCATGCTAAGCAAAATAAGCCATACAGAAAAAGTTGAAAATCACATGATATCACTTATATGTGGGATAGAAACCTAAAAACAACAAATGAATAGGACAAACAAACAGAGACTCATGGAAAAGGACAATAGACTAGTGGTTACCAGAGGGTAGTAGGGGAGAGAGGAGAAGGAAGGTAGACGAGATCAAAG
>NW_011888790.1:7051426-7061271 GCF_000151845.1 Pteropus vampyrus | reverse complement strand
TTTCAAGATGTTTTTCTTAGTTTTTGCAGAATCTGGCTCTTCAAAATAGAAACCTCTGATTTTCAAAACTACCGTCCCTCATGTGGACTTCAAGAACCTGTTTTGGAAGTCAGAAACAGAATAGTGGCTGTTTCTTTGTCTTTGCCTTTCTGCTATCACAATCCTAATTTTCCTGAAGGAAATGGTCATATAGTATGAGAAGCCGAAAAGAAAAGCACAAAGATGAATACTTCCAGATAAGATCACTTCATGTTCACTTCCTTATTTAATTTCCCTTTTCCTTAAGCACCTTTCTATTTAGGGGAGATTCTCTTATTGATATTCCTCCCAAAATATTTATGAGGTTAAGAGGGCGCTAATGGTTCTCTTCCAAGGATAAGTAAAATGACCAGAGCCACAGGATTATTTAGGAACCTTGATGTTCTCAGCCTCAGCTGGGAACTGAAAGGATGCCTAAGAAAGAAAACAGAAACAGTTTTTCTAGTATATAAGGAAATAAGCCTAACCCATTATCAATCTCACTTATCTATGCAGTGACCCATGGCGAGTACAGTTGCTAAAGGAAGCCTGTCCCACACATGATTCTATCCAAAAATGTCCTGCCTCACAAACTTGAGTTTCAAAATCAGGCCACTTCTCCCAGAATATGCAACTTGAATGACTCTGTGTCCTCAACTTGTTACCTTGGGAATGTCTTCCTATGATAAGCCTAAACACCCTGTGGATTTAGCCTTTCCAAGGGCCACACTCCATGAGAGGAAATGGAAAATTTGTTCTCTGTTTTACTCCCCGTTGCTGTTGTTGTTTCCCTATGATGTCACAGTGGGGAACGGGTGGTCCAGAAACCTGTTGTGGGGACCAAGGCACATACTTCTGTCACAGGCATGGCAGTGTTTCCTCAGTGTACAGGAAGAGGAAGTTTCTCCCCGCAAATGTTACAATCAACTAGTCACCATGCCTTCGAACACCATGTAACAGGTATGAATTTGCCCACCATTATATGCCATAAAAACAGATGCCAGGAGCTTTCTCGTCTATGCCACTACCACCCCACTAGCTATCAAGAAACCATGAGGGTAGATCAATTCTTAGTTTCTTGAGAAACCTCCATACTGGTTTTCATAGTGGCTGTACCAATATGATCCAGCAATCCCTCTACTGGGTATTTACACCAAAGACTTGAAAACTCACATCCAAAAAGATATTTGCACATCGATGTTCATAGCAGCATTATTCACAGTGGCCAGGACATGGAAGCGACCAAAGTGTCTCACGATAGATGATTGGCTAAAGAAGCCATGGTACATATATACAATGGAATACTACTCAGCCATAAGAAAAGATGAAATACTGTTATTTGAGACAACATGAATGGACCTCGAGATAATCATGCTAAGCAAAATAAGCCATACAGAAAAAGTTGAAAATCACATGATATCACTTATATGTGGGATAGAAACCTAAAAACAACAAATGAATAGGACAAACAAACAGAGACTCATGGAAAAGGACAATAGACTAGTGGTTACCAGAGGGTAGTAGGGGAGAGAGGAGAAGGAAGGTAGACGAGATCAAAGAGATCCAATATGTAGTGACAAAAAGACATCTAACTATGGTAGGGGAACACACAATGCCATATATGTACCTTAAATTGTACACCTGAAACTGGATTCCGTTACCCAATGTCACCAAAATAATAATAATAATAATAAATTTTTTTAAAAAAAGAAAAGAAAAAAGAAACTATGAGGGTCTTGTCAACATTACAGACTGATATTGACTCTTAACTGAGATACACAGGAAGCTGTTTTCCTCAGAACATACACACAGACCAAGATACCAGGTAGGAAGGTGTTTTGTGCTTTAGTTACATCCATGTCCTTATCCTCCCCATAACCTCAGAGAGGAAACAATGTTATCCTTGGGGCTAAAGGGCCTGTTGTGGTTCCTCTCTGAACTGTCTTGTAGGGCTGGATCCAAGTCGTGCTGCTTGGATTTCGAGATTCAAGCACAAAAGTTGCTTCTTCTACAAATGGTGTCCATGGGAGGAAAAAATAAGAACCTTAGAGATTCAGTGATAGTATTTACTCCAAATCTGCCTTCAGAGACTTTGCTTCCCCAAAGAAGCCCCACCCAAATCTCACCCCAAACCTGTACCTGACCAATATCTCCAACCCCAGGAACCAGACTTAGGAGGAACCTCCCTCTTCCCTCTTCTCAGCACCAATTTCACCACAAAATGGCAAAAATTCGAATATCACCACTTTGTTCCCAAGCACACAACAGACACAATGGTCTGAAGTTGATTATTTTCCCAGCTCAGATTAGTAAGTCTTATCCATTGTCATCTCAGTATGTGACACAGGAGTAACAGAATAGAAAGCAGTTGGAAAATAGTGACTTAGGTCAACGCCACTAAAGTATAGAGGAGGAGAATGAAGGCTTGTGATTCTGTAAGAGCGAGTGCAAATTCATTGGACTAAACCAGTCATTTCTCATCTAAAAATATCGCTGCCTATCTATGGGAAAACGCCCCTGCATTTACATATTTTCTTACTGTGGAATACATTTGTACCTATGAAATGCCTACTGTTATAAGCAAACAGCACTAGGGTACATAGAATATTCGGCACTGAAAATTTTGCACAAACCCAAAGTATGATTAATAAATATTATTTGTACCATTAACAGCCATACACTGGCCAGATAATCCACAAAGTTCATTTTATTTTACTCTGTTTTTTTGTTTTTACCTTCCTATACGTCAGTGGGAAAATGTCTTAATTTAAATCAACCGTTACTTTGGGCATACATGCCTCTACTTCGTATTATTTCAATGTAGCCTATTTAATTGTAAATTACGGGTCCTATGAAGAGAGCTTTATTGCATTTCCCATTTGCAGTTGTTTACACTTTGCTATCAATATTTTTCCACCAATACGCAATTCAGAGGCTGTTACACTGACACAAATGCTAATGGCTTATATTATGCTTCTGTTCCACTACAGTGCACGTTTTTTAAAAAACATCAAGAGCCCATTTTGCAGATGTTCATATAGCCTCACAGCACAGACTTCCTTATATTCTGCACTGAAAATAAGCTCAGACATCCTCTCTCCCTTAGCCAGCTGAAATTCAGAAATTTCAAAAATATCTCAATTAATTGAGTCCTGAGTCTTTCACCACATAGTCACAGTCCAAATGAAGGACAAGTAATTGGTAGCCCTGTCGATGCAAATGAACAGCGTGCTTATAACAACATCAAACCAAGCAGCAAATGCAGAAGAGCAGATGTCTCCAGAAAGAATGAGCCCCAAGATTCCCATTACTGAACTGCCCGGTGCCGTGAATGTCAGTACTGATCACAAAAAGGGAGTTGTAAAGAGTCAAAGCCACGGGGGCAGCACATCTGTCCCAGCAGCATAACTCAGCCTAAGACCTGGATGGGAGCGTGACAGCTTGCTTCTAAAAGGAGAAGAATCCTCGGTGAAGGCAGAACAAACTTAATCTCCCTGGAGTTCAGCAGGAAGTCTAGAGAACACTACTTATTGATCTCATCCTACAACAAGGCACTTGTATTTTATCACCAGTAAATAGCCCTTGTGAGTCTTTTCAGGGACTTGAGGCAGCTAAGATAAGAACACATTTTTCCCTAGTCCTTTTATTTAAAAAATAACTTACAGGTTAAAAAAACACACACACTATAGGAAAAAAAACATAAAAGCAGGACGTCCCAGTAGCCAGGTATTAGGGCTAGCAAGTCCACCACCGCTGCTGAGCTTTGTCCCGGGTATCGATTGAATGTAGGACCTAAGGCGAGCTTCATCTGGCCCTGTCTCCATATCACCAGTGGAAAGACCAGGCTGATGAAGCTGCCAGCGTACCTAATGAGGGTTCACTGGAACTCATAATGAACGGAAATGTGCATCAAACGAGATGATTGTGCTGAAATGCTTGGAAACAACATGACGAATTAATAATAAACAGAAGAGAAATGACAATGCTGAAGAGGCTATGGAGACGTGGTTATTCCAATTATGCCTCTGGAAAATGACACTTCAGCGCCAATTTTAAGTGACTGAGCTAGAGTCCAAAACCCCACAAGCACTAGGCTTATTGCCAGTTTTCATCTGCTTTTATGTTGGAGCTTGATGAATTTGTACATTCACATTCACATCCTTGTCTTTCTTTTTTCCTTTTTTTTTTTTCTTTTTTTTGCAGTGCTTTACATGTCCTGGTGACTAATTTTAAAGCTCACACATATATCCAAAACAGAGCAAGCATAAAAAAAGAGCCTAGCATCAATGACTTATTACCATTTTGTTGGCTTGGAATAATTAAGGCAGTATCACAATAACTATTAGTCATTGCTTTCATCATTTGTTTATCCGGAATTATGCAAATGACAGAACCAAACCAGCCAGCTGAAATTTGTCTCCCACTCCCTCCCCTACATCCAACTCCTCAAACTTTTCAGCTTTGAAAATAGCTGTATTTTGAATTATAGGATAATAGCGAGCCAGATAAAGCTAATATATCGCATGGAAGAAGCACAAAGAACTACCATTAGGATTTTTTTCTTTGTCTTCTTTTTTAGGGCCATAAATTAAGAGTAGATCCAGGTTTTGTGATGCCTATAGATCATAGAGTTTGGGGGCCCTCTCTGAGAATGAGAATACACAAAGTTTTTCAAAAATATACATCTATGTCAACACATTGCCAGGGCCCCTCCAAGGAACTTGGAAGGGGCCCATATAAGCGAGGAGTCCTGAAGCTTACAATAAATTTGTCTCTAGCCCTATGTAACAGGGCTGGCATAGATTTTTCCACATCTCTCCCTCCTCCTCACACAGTCCTTTAACTTACTTCTCATGATCGTCTCCCACTTCTTTTCTTCCACTACACATCTTCCGAAGCCTGTGCAATAGATAGATTCTGAGATATGTGAGAACACACCCTGTTTGCAGATGAAATCTAATGGAAAGAAGCCCTCTTTCCAGAAACTTCCAAGAAATGATCTTAAGGTAAAAAAAAGATGGAAGGAAAAGAAATTATTTTCTTGATTTGAATTTTTAAACTATGCTTACTTCTATGATCCAAATCCTAAAGGGAAGAAAATCTGAGATCAGCCTGTGCCAGTGACAATTAAAGAAACCTGTCAGTTCCATCGCAAACTATTCATGTTTATTTCTTAAAAAAAAAAAAAAAAAAGAAAAAATGACCAAGGACCTGGCAAAGTCTAATTTTAATTAGAACAAGGAATGAATTAACAACTTTAGCTGCCAGTACAAACAAAAGCCTGGAGAAGCCAGTTTGTTCCGCTTGCAGTCAGCAACATCACCTATCCCCGGTGCTTGCTATCTCTCTGCATATAGAACAGCCACCCAGGGAAACGCTGAGGAGGAGGTGAAAGGAGATGCAGCTGTTGTCAAGAAAGGAATGCTGAAGCTTTCCCAGTCCCAGCAGTGTACCTAGCCCAGGACCAACCAGTCACTTAAATACTCCATAGAGAACCCAGTACGCTTATTAAAGAAAAGGTCAGAAGATGGGCAGCCTTTTGGAGGCACACAGGGCCACCCAGTGGCCCAGCTATGGACCTCTGAATCAGCACCTACACCACAAGTTCACCAATGCTATGATGTCAGTATCATTCTAGTTCACCTTGAAATTCAGCCAACAGATAGAAAAATCCTCTAAGAGATTGGAAAACTGTTGGAGTGCTTAATGTTCTAGGCCAGACCTCTTGTAATAGGACTTCTTCTGAGATGATGAGATAGATCATCTTCCCCAGCACCCCTCCCTGTCTTCCGAGCCTGCTCCCGTGATCTTTCACTGTTCTACTTAAGGCGGCGACCTCAGCCCCTCTTGGTTCCTCCCTCTCTTATGCCCCACATCCAGATTGTTATCAAACCCTGTCAATTCCACCTCTGAAATATCCCTTGAATCTGTTTCCTTCCTTTCTATTTTCATTGCTACTGCTTTCATTAGGGCTCATTTCATGAACTTCCTACTGGTTTCCCAATTTTCAAACTCGTATTTCTCTAATTTGTCTTCAGGTCATCAATAACAATTTTCTGAAGCACAGATCTATGGACTTTGCTCTATATGTACATTTACAAAAATGTTCAGTGGCTCCCCATTGCCTAAAAATAAAAATTCACTGTTATGACTACAATCTACCTCTACAGACTCACCTTACACCACTGTCTCTCATGCCCCCTGCTTTGGCTACATGAGACACTTTCTGTTTTCTCTTTTCTTTTCTGCTCCATGACTTTGCTGTCTCTGCTTAGAAAATCTCTTCTCCTCATCAAGATCTGAGTTAACACCGCTTTTCTATGAAACTTCATCTGACCCACTGTCCTCCTAGCCAAATAATATGTCCTCTCTCTGGCTTCTCTTGTAGCATCTATCAGTCTACTTTACAAGAAAATTATCTATGTTCATGTCCACTCACTGGGGACAGGTTCTGTTTTTCTCTGTGTCCCCAGTACCCCACACAGAGCTGGCATGTAAAAGCACTCCATAAATACTGAAATTAAAATAAAAAAATCTCCCCAAACACCAAGAATTGATGTACAGAACAGATTTAGAGCTGAGGATTGTGCTTATTTTTTACAACACTGCTTTCAGAGTGTGAGTGCAAGGATGTTGGGAGGAGGTCAGAGTCACTTACCTCAGAAGAACTTTATTAATCAGAAAAAGGCCGGGGACTGGAAACAAGAACCGCTCATGTCTTGAGCCTGTGCTTTCTTACGTATTTATTTATTTAATTTATTTTATTCTGTATCCAAAAGTGTCTGACTTAACTTTTTGGTCTGGTTCCTCTGGGACTCAACTTTCCTCCCGAAAGATTGAGAATTCCAGTGTGTCTCAAAACTGATTTGCCCTTTAAAGCCCTCAAAAGCCTTCTTAACTATGAAATCCCACCTCCTTTCTTCAGGTGCTGTTAATTGCCAGGACTGCTACAGTCAACCAGTTAGCCTCACCAGTCTCCAGCAGGCAAAGCAATGGGCTTACCACGATTCCTGCTTCAATTAAACAACCCAATTTAGCTGCAGGCTACAACCTCCAAACGTTATAACTGGATACTTTGCCAAGAATAATTCTTAATGTTAAAATATCCTTCTCAAGACACTCTTATACCATTGTTACATCAATTCAGGGTAGAAATAGAAAGATTTGGATTCTCTTTAAACAATTAGTCATCTGCAAATAAGCTCTTTAGTAGGTCTTGCTTCCTATCATTCATTACTCCGTTTCTGGTGAGGGAATTATTCATTCTGACCCAATGCCATGACGACTTCTATGCATCCCTGTAGGTGGAGTATATTTCCCCACCTTGTTTTGGCTACTGACAATGTGGGCACATGTGCCAAATGCCAATTCAGAGCAGAAGCATTAAGAACCAGTGTATATCTTTACCAGTTCTCTTGATTTTTGTTCTCCACCGCAAAAAAAAAAAAAAAAAAGGCATATCCCAGCTGCTACCCGAGCTGGGATCCTCGAATGATGAGTACACATGAAACAGCCTGGTAAATCTCAGAAGAGCCGTCACGGATCAGTGGCCAATGTATAATTGATATTTTAGGGTCATCTATAACTGTAGCTTGGTTGATAGATAAAACAGATGAAAACATTTTTATGCAAATATATCAAAATAAAAATGCTTTTATATATGAAAGCTCATATAAATCAAAAAGAAAAAAACACCAGGTCCCCAAATATAAACGGGTAAAGGAGATAAATAACTTGAAAAAGAGGAAATCAATTAACAAATTATAAAATATCAGCTTTGTTATTAACTTAAAAATTAAAATGAAAGTAACAATATAATTTTGTAAACTTAAAATATACATCAAAATAATACAAAGGATACAGTAAGAGACATCATAAAGCACTGCACTTTTAGAGAAATAATTTTGCAAATATGTACAAAAAGTTCTAAATTCTTATTTTTGCCACATTGCTTTACAAAATGGCATCCCCATTTTGTAAGCACTAGGAGTATAAAAATGTTCCAGTTTTCCTTTTTCTTTGCAAGTAATTGATATTACCTAGCTTTTTCATTTTTGCTCAGTGGGATTGTTTGTAGTCACATATTAATTTGCATTTTTCTGATTAATAATGAGGTTGAGAATCTTTCATATATTTATTAGCCATATCCTTTGCCCATTTTTCTATTGCATTTCTTGAGCTTTTCTTGTTAGTTTACAAATATTTTCTCCCAGTCTGTGCACCCAAGTATTAACCTTGTAGTATCTGTAAGTTTGTTAGAAACCTTTTATTTTTGGTGTAGAAAAAAAATCCATTAATTTTACCCCTAGTGGGTTTTGTTTGTTTGTTTAGTCTTATTTCATAAATCCTTTCACATCCCGAGGCCACAAAGATATTCTTCACCATTTTCTTCTGTGTGGTTTTTTATCTGTTTGGAGATTTTATTCTAAATAATCTACCTTTTCCCCTATTATACTGTAACATACACTAAATTACTGTTGGTCTATTGATCGGGTTCAATACAGGTATCGTACTGTTGCTTTAACTGTGCTTTTGTATTATGTCATGATATCTAGTAAGGCAATCCTGCATATCAGGTTTTTATCAATATTATTTTAGCACTGAATTTATAGAACAATCTGAAGTAAACCTTAAATCTTTAAAATGATGACTTGTTCCAACTATGAGTTTAATATATTGTTTCATTTATTATTTTATGTCCCTTAATAGAAACTTTTTATATTTCTCTACTATGATCTTTTACACACTTTATTAGATTTACTAAATACTTTGTAGTTTTTGTTCTATGGAAATTGGTATCTATTACATTTTTAATTGGTCTTTACTGGTATAGATAAATACTAATAAATTTTATATCCAACAATCTTACTGATCCCTATTGGGTTCTCTATGAAGTAATTATTTTATCTGCCTTTTTAAATAAAAGCCTTATTTACTTTTTCTTTGCTTATTACAGTATCCAGGACCTGCAGCACTATGTGAGATAATAGCAGTCAAAGTGGTCATCCCTGTCTTTGCACTAACATTAAGAGAAATGTATCCAAACTTTCTCTGTTAAATATGTAAGTTCTTGGTAAGAGAATTTATCATCTAGAAGTTTCCTTCTAAATCTAGTTTTCCAAAAAGTATATATTCTAGGGATTCCTGCATAGATACGCAAGAGAATATGAGGAGGTATATCACAATTATCTGAGTGTTAGGAAAGTATTGGAGATGATCTAGGTATTTATACTGTAGGAATAAATAAACGGAGATGGCTTAAAGACATTTAAATAAAAACTCATATTTACCCATGTTAACCATTTCCAGTGCTTTTTCTTTCTTTGTATATATTCATATTCCCATCTGCAATCATTTTCTTCTGTCTGAATAACTTGTTTTAACATTTCACTTAGTGCGGATTTGCTGATAATAAATTTTTCAGTTGTTGTCTTCTTCTTTGTTCTTAAAATATATTCTTGCTGGATATAGATAGAGTTGTAAGTAGACTTTTTTTTTTTTCTTTCAGTACTTTAAAGATGTTACTCACACTGTTTCCAAAGAGAAATCTGCTGTCATCCTTATCTTTGTTCCTCTGTATATATGTGACATTTTCTCTGACTGCTCTTAATACTTCCTATTTAACACTGGTTTTGAGCAATTTGATTGTGATACGCTTCCTTTTTCTTTTGATGGGATTCTTTGAGCTTCTTAGATCTGTGCATTTATAGTCCGCATTGAATTTGGAAATTTTTCAGCCATATTTTTTTCAGATATTTTCTCTGTTCCCCTTTCCCCTAACAGAGACTAAATCCATGTATATTAGGCTTCTTGAAGTTGTTTCACAG
>NW_011888790.1:7048332-7050304 GCF_000151845.1 Pteropus vampyrus | reverse complement strand
TTTGTTTCCCATCGCTCGGGGGTCACTCTTTTTCCTTGTCTGATGTCCATTGTCTTGGAAACTAGCAGCTAAAATGTTTTGCTTTTAATTTTGTTTTGTTTCATTTGCTTAAGGGTGTTACTCCTATTACTCCCTCTTGGCCAGAAATTATTTATGTAAAATTTAAAAGCATAAAAAATACTATATACTTTTCAAGGATAAAAATTAAAAAATCTGTGAACAATGAATGGAAGGGCGTATATTAAATACATAGGAGAAGATGTTAGAACAAAGGAGACTTAGAGATGGTATATATAATAGAAATAGCAAAACAAGTAAATGAGTGAAGTTCTTTGCCTGGTGACAATCTCTTGCCCTTGCCCTGATCCCAGGAATATGATCAACTCTATGAGGAGCACTTGAGATCCAATTTTTTTAGTGAGTTATGCATTCAGCTCAAGTAACTAGAAAAACCACAGAAACAACTGTCATCAAATATAAGTGAAAGAAAAATTAAAATGATATAAATAATCTGAAAGGAATCTTTCCCACCATAAGGATCCAAAACAGAAGATTTATAGGTAAGTCCTATCATACTTTCAAAGGAACAAAGCTCTCTCCCCAAAACTATTCCCAAGAATAGAAAGACAGAGGGGAAGCTGTTTTGTTTTATGATGACACATGTCACCTTAATACCAATGATGAAAAAAAAATTATAGGTTAATTTTATTTTTTCAATAGATGTAAAACCTTAAATAAAATATAACAAATTGAATGTAACAATGTTGTTTTAGGAAATACTGATATAGGAAATCTGAGGCAGATTTAATCTTAGGGATATAATAATGATTCGACATCAAAAAAAATATAAAAAGCATAAGAAAAAAAAAGCTCATATCTTTTGTGATAATACTTGCACTTCAAAATCTATCCAAAGTAATTAAATTCAAAAGCTTTATTCAAACAACATTTATAGTGATATTATATAGCAGTGAAAATTAGAACTAATCTAAATTTTCAACCATACCTCTAATTAAGCAAATTATGATATAACTACTCAACTGAATGTTATATAGCCATAAAATGTTTACAAAGAATTACATGGAAAATGCTATGATAAATAGATCCTTGACAGTGTCAGATTTTAAAACTCAAATCTCACTAAAGTTTATTCTGATCACTCTATTTAATCTTACAGCCTACTTCTGTCTTCCCAAACACATAATCCTGACAGTCTCATTCTGCCTCTCACCCAGCTCTATTATTTCTTCCTTTCTTTCTCTCTCTTTTTTTGTAAAACAGCAACTTCTAACAAACTAGATAGTTTATGTGTTTATATTTACTATTTACTTTAATTTAATCTCCTATCTTCTATTATAATATCATCTAAACAAAAAAAAGTCCTTTGTTTGGTTTGCTGGTGTGTCTCAAGTACCCAAGTGCCTAGCAAATTTCCATATCTCAAGCAAATGAATGAATGAATGAATGAATGAATGAAGTCGACAATAGAAATTTTGCTTATTTGTAAGTAACCTCAAATCCTATGACTTATGAAAATATGTAATTATGTTGAGACATGAATTTAATTCACAGGCACTATAAATAAAAGATATAAGAAGTGTCTGGCATCTGAATCTCCATGTGGTTTTGTTGTTCACTGCACATTTTTTAGAGAAAATTGCATGCTATACAACAGCATACCACTCAGTGATAAAAAGAAACAAACTACTAGTACATGTAACAACACGGATGAGTCTCAAATGCGTTAGACTGAATGAAAGAAGCCAGACAGAAAAAGAGTACATACTGTAGGATTCTTTTCATATCAAATTCTAGAAAATGCACACAATGGTAGAAAATAGATCAGTGATTGCCTGGGGAGGGATGATTGTTACAGAGCATGATAAAACCTTTGGGGGTGATGGAAATGTACAATATCTTGATTGTGATGATATATATATTTGTTTCATATGTGTGTCTATATCTGCCATAG
>NW_011888790.1:7044056-7046702 GCF_000151845.1 Pteropus vampyrus | reverse complement strand
ACCAAAAACAAGCTGGAAGCTGTAAAAACAAAATGAAACTAACACAGACAAACTACAATCCTTATTTTTCTCATCATCTACCTTCTTGATAGATCAACATGCAGTATGTTAGGTGTCCTTCACCACAGAGCCCAGAATAGGACGCAGAGAATCTGAAGGAGGAGAGTGGAAGGGAAAAAGAAGGGAAGGGGAGCAGAGATAACCTTGCTACTGCCTCATACTGACCAGGTAAGCTGGCAGATCATGCAACAGCATTTGGCCCTACACTGACATCTGCCTACTACTACACTGCCAACTTCCAAATCTCAAATTTCTCTTGTGGTTAGCTCTAACCCTGCCAGAATCATGCTGGGAAAAGAATTCTGGGGGACGTAGTTTCAGCTTAATTAGGTTGACCGAGAGCAAGCCACCACAGAAACAAGCTCCTTAGCCCATTTTCTCCTCCCTCACTCTCTCCCCATCGTGCACTGCTTATGGGTCCCAAAATTGGATCTACAAGCCATCAAAGCCACTGCACATATTTTGGGATGCTCTTGAGGTGTCCATTTAGAGAGAAATGTTTGACAGAGAGTTTGATATCGGAATCTAGAACTGACGAAAAATACATTGGAGGTAAAGATATTGGAGTTAATTTCAGAGCTGACATCATCTTCCATGGGCATAGATAATGAGCCCACCCAGGAAGAGAATATGCTCAAGGAAAGAACAATAATGAAGTCTTCAAGAATACTAATACATGGTGTACAGAGGGACAGGAAAGGGAAAATATTTCTGTCATGGAGAGTAATCTGGTCCATATTGGGAAGCTCAGAAATTTTAGTGAATGTGTGCTAATAGTTGGACCTCATAATACCTCTGTGAACAAAAACTGTCCCTCACATTTTGCAGACATGACTCAGCAAAGTTAAGTAGCCTGTGGCTCCTAACAACATCCTTTGGTTCTTTCTCCCAGTAACTTTAAGACTATGGAGAGTTAGAAAAAGACACACTGGGAGAGGAAGAATAAAACAAGCTAACTGAGCTAGCTCCCCAACAAAGTCTTCTTTGTATTTTTTTCTTTATCTCCCAAAATGATAGTTCCAGGAGCCCTTAGCATAAAACCAAGCTTTTCAGAAGTCAGAGGGTATCACTCGTGGCCCCTAATTTCCCTCAAATGCAAGACCCGCAGCCACACTAGTCTGGTAAACTAACCGCACAGAAACTGGAAGAGCCAATGAAGATCCTGGTCAAATAATTTTAAAGTAAGACCTTAACAAATAAGTATCTGATTTGGAATATAAGCTCCTAGAGGGCGAGGAACCTGCTGTAAACCATGTGCTCAGCAGCACCTGATCACTGTGAAGGATAAGAAAAGAAGACCCACAGCATGTGAAAAGTTGTTGCCATCTTTCAAGGCAATTTCTTGTTTATTCCTCCCAAAGCCATACCATCAATTACTATAACATTCCATTCAGGAAAAGAAGTTCAAGCTCATTATCATCTTTCCTATGGGTCATTCTATTTTCATCAGTAAATATGTATCATGCCCACATCTCATTTGACTCTTTTGATTATAAGGAACAAGAGCCCACTTAAGTCACATTAGGAAATAAAAGGGTGGATTATGAAAATTCACACAGATGGGAGAGGACCTTATGATCTCATCAGTAATGAGTATTGTCTCAGATTCTCTGTATATTTGTTCCCTTCTCTTTACCACCAAGCAGCTTTCTCAGTGGACTCTGTCAGTCATCACATGGCTTTAGCATGCTGCAGCCAATTCTTAACTCATGCCCTCGTTTCATTTTCAGCTGCCCTCATAGTTGGAAATTTTTTACTATGTTTCTAATTTCAAATTCTTAAGAGAAAACCCACCTAATTAAACTCCTCTTTAGAAGCAGAGATGCAGGTCAAATATCACTGGCCAGCTTATGCAACGGCTGCCCTTGAGTAATATGCCTGCTTCTGAGGACACATAAGCCCAGAAAGCTGACTTGAGAAGCAACAAAATGGAAAAGGATCAAATAGTTTAAAATCAAGGCTTAATAGATGATAAGGTCTCCCAACCGGGCAGTTTCCCATAGAATGGGGTATGAGTAAGGGAAGCCTTGGAAATTTAATCCATCTAAGAGTGTTAGTAATAGCTTGCCAAAGAGAAACGGAAATGATCTCATTATGATGAATTTCCTACATTAAATTCTTCTGACATTAACAATATCAAATTAAGTCCAGTATAATATCAATGAGATTTTTAAAAAAAGTATTTTTGAAAGTGCATTAAAAAGTACTTGTCACCATACAAATGTTATCATCAGGAATTCAAAGCATTCATTCATCCACTTAATAGATGGTGCCTACTACGTGCCAGGCACTGCTTCATTTGCTAAGGAAAATCAGTCATCACTTTTCCAATTCCAATTACACCAATGTTATGAATGTACATGTCTTTTTAAAGCAATTAAATGATTTTATTTCTTTTCCGATTAAATCTGAATGGCTAATCAGAGTTACTTATCAGCTTCGAAAACCTAATAGCAGGCACGGCCAGTCCTTGAGTGAGATCTCTAAGGAAAACACAGCATGCCACAGGAAGTATATTGCTAATTCAATGGAGTGGTATACATTGCTTTTGCATCAGTGCTGAGCAGACACTCCAGTCCAGCATGA
>NW_011888790.1:7039521-7041746 GCF_000151845.1 Pteropus vampyrus | reverse complement strand
TCTCACACTGTCAAATTTTGTTTTATGTTCCCTTATTCTTTCAGCTTTTTCAGGGGGGAAAATGCTAATTACCATGGGCTTAATAGCAGCGCTGAACTGCACCAGAACACCAGGGTCTCACAAATACCTGTCACCGCAGAAGTTTTCAATTACCATAATTCCATTCCTAATTCAAATTACCATAATTGCTCTCCATTAATGCAACTTTCTTAAAGCTGAAACATCAAAGAAGAAGCCGACACATTAGCTTAGTTGACTACTTGCAAAAATAAACAGCGTCTGTCCATTTTGCAAATAGGATGATGTTAGCCTGAAAAAAAATATGTGTGTTAGTGCTCTGAGTTCGTAAGATCTGTCATATTATATTTTGAATATTCTGTCAATGTTTGTAAAAACTGAAACCCATCCATATCTTCCTTCCTCTCTCTTCTATTCTGGATGAAGGGTAAGATCTGCTCTTCTGATTGTTTCGGCATTTACCACAATGAGAAAATTCAGCCTGTCAGCTCCTTAAGTAACTTTGCTGTTAAAAATCCATCTATTTGGATAAAAAGCAATTTTACCACCCTACAATCATCAGTTCCACTGTTAATGACCATTGTTTTTCTGAATAAGTCATGCTTGTTTTTCTCACTTACTGAGTTAGAGTTAGACCACTTCCCAGAGCTCACCAGATTGAATGTAGGTGCTACGCCATCACTGGACTGTCCCTAGCATTTTATCAGGAAGCTATAATTTTGTAATTTGAAATATAGGCAATTCTTTATACTTGAACTCCAAGAAACTGTCAGAGGAAAGCAGGTACAGCAAAAGGTCACGTAATAAGTTAGTCTATTAGAGTATCTAGTTCTAAGGAAGCAAGTATAAGTCCTTTAAGTCAATAAGCGAAACAAATCATTCTTCAATAAGTTTACCTAAATCAATTCATTAAATAATATATTTCAAAAAAAATGTCTAAGCAAGAACTGTAATAAATTCATTTAAGTTCTCAGCAAATGATCAAAGACATTGATAATTCTCAGTCCTGCAGTCTCTCTGTGGTATCCGACAGTTCAGTCAAGCATTCAAGAGCCACACGAGCTTTGAAGGTTAAAAACTGCATCTCCAAATGCCACGGGCACCTTTATAAAGGATTTAGCTCCAGGCTGCACCAATGTAGAACTCTCTAAGACAGGAAACAGAGGATAGTTCCATTGGAAACTCTGAAGGGTTCAGAAAGAGCAAGTTCACCTAATTACCTACATCCCATCTACAAAAGAATCCTGCGGATGGAGTCATGAGGTTTCAGCTCTACTCTAGAGGATTCTGTCACTTCCTGCGCTCCCAAGTATTTTTGCATATATTTAGGTTATTGTTGCATTTTGCTCCTCAAAGTTGGGTAGGAAATAAATGCCACTGGTACCGAAGACTTCATAATACCAGACAGATTTTTATCGACAAGACGCAGTCTCAGGATAATTGGAAATTATTTGCAGACAAGAAAAATAAAAAAGGTTTCAGGGAAATTTGCAGGGATAGTATATGGTTAGACCATCAGATTTTTGAAAGATGATACCAAAATTTACTGTTGTCTTTTGTTTAAGTTTCATAATTTTTTCTGACTAAAATACTCAGTTCATGAATGCCTTGGACTATGACAGAATATGACATTACTATTCATTTAGCCAAAACTTAGAATGTGAGTAGGGAATATGCAAATAGAAGATGGGCTCCAGCACCTAGCTTGATTCTTTATAGTATCAGAGTGCTATTTCTCTGATTAGATCTTTACAAGTTCAAGTCCCAGTTTGTAGGACTGAATCTCAGATTCCTCATTTGTTATTTGAAGAAGATGATACCCTATGGGTTGATGACATAACAGATCAGGAAGTATTTTATATAGGGCTACACATCTGAAGTTGTCTCTCTTCTAGACTGGGAGTTCAATGAGGACCAAGATAACCTAGGATAGTATACAGCAAATGGGAGAGGTTTATTGAATCAATTAATTAACTAATTAATGAAGTGAATAAATAAATTATCAATGTTTTTACAATGCGGAAATGTCTACTATATTAGCTCCTTCTGCCTATCATATTAAGAGTAGGATTTCTATAAGTAAACATTTCTGAGGAGTCAACATTACAGGAGGTTTTTTTTTTTTTAACTGTGCAGGCCAAAATACATCTTAAAACATATTGAGTATCAAGAAAGAGAGAGAGAGAGAAAGGAAGGGAGGGAAGGAG
>NW_011888790.1:7037155-7039471 GCF_000151845.1 Pteropus vampyrus | reverse complement strand
AAACGCTATGTAGCTTTGCTGGATAATACTGAACAGCTGCAACATGCTACCCAGTGGGATTGCTGAAATTTTTGGCAATTGCTGAAATGTCTCTGTGTAGACACATATTCACACGTGTGGAGATAGAAAAATTGTTTAAGAACCAGGGGACCCATTGGAATGAAAAATGCTAGCTAAGTGCTAAATATTATTTCATCTGAAATAAGAACAAGGCAGAGAAAAATAATTTCTGGTAAGGCTAAAAATGCCTCAGAAGTATTACATTATTATTATCACAAAAGTTCATCAGGAGCCTCCAATCTCAGCAAACTTGACCAGAAAACCATTTCCCTTCAGGCAGTCTTTCTTTCAGCCTATACCAGCATTCTAGCTCCTAATTACATCAATTAAAAGTGCTTTCTAATAAAATATTGCCATTTCTCTTCCTCGGATCTTAGAATTATAAAGATAATTGTCAAATTGTTCTTTCACACTCCCAAATGAGATTTTCTTCCCAGTACAGTGAATTGTTTCATCTCGCTTTCTACTTAAAAGGACTCAAGGAAAATAAGTAGCCTTTCTAAATGACTGATGGAAAGTTTACCTTTTTGTGTGTTTGCTTGTTAAATAGAATGAAAACTGAGCAAAAACAGTTAATGCACAGATAAATTCTCCTTTTATGAGCAGTCTTTTTATTGCCAGGGGCTGTCAAACACACAGGAACTTGTATATCTGGAGTAAGTCGTCAGGACGCAGAAATCAGATCATCAATAGAACCAGTCTCCCCACTCTCTGAGATAGACTACTTCATCGTTTCAATTACATCTGTAACACAAGTTAATGTTCAGCAGCAAGAAAACATTTGTTCTCTTGAAGAGGAAGTCCAATGACTGATTTGTGTCTCAGATTTTTTACAGAGGACATGGAATAACTGGTAATGACAAGCACTGACTGTGGCAAAGTTGACTTGGTCAATTACCCTCTGCTGAAGTGAAGTCTGTATGATACATATCACGCACAGAGATTGCTTGGGAATGTCAGGAAAAGAGACATGCTTGTACTTGTCAATTTAACAGAACATAGTTCTCATTTGAATAAATTGAGGTTTCACCCTATTTTCTATCATTTCCTCTTATTAAAACAATAACACTAGCCATTTAGACGCATTTAGAAAACAATTTCCACTGGAGCTAGAGATTGCTATTTCTTCCCTCTTTCCACGTAGGAACAACTCTGTTCAATGTAAAATTTTCTACCCAAGGTTCATATGAAATTAATCATTGAAGGACAGCGATAACAGCATCATTTAGAGTTAGAATATTAATTATCTCCATTTTATCAACATAATCTCAGATGTTTGATAGGTGATATTTTAAATTTTTCTCCCAATATTTTTGTAATCTTGTGTGTTATACAGAAATTAACAGTAAATAACAAGGAAATTCACAACAGACAGAAAACCTAGTAAATCACATCATCGGATTCAAATGACTTTACTTCTATGCTAGACTTTGAAAAGAATTGTGGTACAATGGAGAGAAAAAGGACTTGGGCATCAGGCCTGGGTGGGTTCAAATCCCTGCATGTTATTTAACCTCTCTGTACTTTATCTTCCTCGCTTGTAAAGATAATGGTCTTACCTCCTCTGAATGTTTTAGGAATTAATTGCCCACAGGATATAGAGCTCTACAGATAACAGATGTTCAATAAATATGACCTCTTTTGGACAAGGTAATCAAATTCTACATAGAAGGTTGATAAAAATTACTATGTAGGGAAAATATATCCTCAGCACTCTCAATCTCAAAATTCTACATGATTTTCCCATCTTTCAGTACAAACCTCATCTTAAATTTATGTGATTGCATGGTGTCCCATTCTCTTCTATTAATGTTTATCCAACAGACAGGTATTAGGCACTTGATGTGGTGCCATTCCCAGAAGTATTTGCATTTTTATAGAAAGATATTTGAAAGATTATTTAACCAGAGGAAAAAATTAGAAATGTAAAAGTACAGGGAAAGTATCTGCAGGCTTTTCCATTATCTATGACTCCACACAGATACCTGTGCAACCGAAGCCATTTTCTTTCTCCCTTGCTAACTAACCGCAGTCTGATTTTGATGGAATGCAGTATACCCATTCACAGGCAATGAGCAACAATTTGTTTAAGTCAGTCATGCCAATACTATTCCCATTTGCCAATTAAAGTTCTAAGAGTAGGCATGTGACCCAATTTTGGTCAATGAGACATAGGGGCAGTCTCCTAGTGGTTTCTGGGGTGGGGGTGGGCAGCAGATTCTCCCCAAGGAATGATTTCTCCCCTTAAAGGGAAAA
>NW_011888790.1:7020250-7033875 GCF_000151845.1 Pteropus vampyrus | reverse complement strand
GAAGGAAGGAAGGAAGGAAGGAAGGAAGGAAGGAAGGAAGGAAGGAAGGAAGGAAGGAAGGAAGGAAATATGCCAGGGTCTGTGCTAATTTCTTTCACATGTATAATCTCATTCATCCTGTCTTCCTCTCTCATGTCTTTCTCTATTATTCTCTCAACATGTGTTTCTTCTTAACTCATCTCTTTACTTTTCATTTCTTCTCTTATTTGCCTTTTTCTTTAACTAAAATTAACTAAAAACCACAGAACATTTTTTAGTGTTTTCCACATTTATCTTAGGTTTCAATGTTTAATGTTTTTAAAGTAGGCAATTTCAATATTTTAAATTATTTTTCCCCAGTAAAAAATCTGCATATAATTAATTTTCCTTTTTCAGGAAGTCAGAAGACATTGAGTTTAATTTTTTCATGTCTTTTATTGAAACATAAACACTAAGTTTAATTTTCTTTAATTACAAAATTTTCTCCTTCTAATTTAAAAAATAAACAGAATTACTATAACTCAGACTCTCACCACCTCTGCCTTGGATGTTCCCAACAGTCTCCTGAATCATCTATACACCCTTGGTTCCTCTTATGCCTGCATTATAATGTCCCCTACCCACGATACATTAATATTCAGGCAATGAGGCAAAAACATCAGCTAGACTCAGGAACACTGAACTCTAGCCTGAGTTAGACCACTTTCCAGCAATGGAATTTAGAGAAATTGCATGAGATGAGAGAAGTGTATTTCAGAGGTCTCAAAAATATAATGGAAATAGAAATAAATACCTGTTTCATTGAATTCACAGGATTGTTATGAAACTCAAAAGGATTAATGTAAATAAAAGGGTTTTGTAGCATGTGAAACACAACACAAATATCAGATGTTATTAAGCTTTAAGGTTAAGATGTATTACCTGTTAATGCTATAGCATAGCAGTGAAAGCACAGGCTTTAGATCCAGACTGCCATTCTTTAGCTATATGACCTCGACTATGTAAGACTTTTGCCTCAGTTTCCTCCTCTGCAAAAAGAGAAGAATGATTGCACTTACAGGGTTGTCGTGAGGACTAGATACCTTAATATTATATAAAGCACTTAAAATAGTCTCTGACCCAGAGAAAGTGCTATAGAAGTATTCGCTATTGTTATCATTGTTATTATCGTATTACTCTTTAGCTCAATATTCTATTATGATTTCCCTGCCTGGCATTCATAGCTGTCCATAATCTCCTTTCTAAATTTTCCCTTCTACTCCCAAGCACAAACCAACTCTGCTCCAGTTAGATTAGCCTCCCCTATGCCATGTATTCAGTCCAGAACCATGCTTTATTCATTTAGCATCATTTATTCAAAATATCCTTTTCTCTCCTATCTACTTATTAATCAAATTACATTTCAAGACCCACCTCCCAACCACTTGATTCATCCTCTTCCCCTTCTCTGAATTACAATAGCAGTTTTAATCCAGACAGCTGACTTGGAATTTCAATCATGTACTTCCTTGAACCATTACTTATACTTAATGATCTATTGTCTTGTTGACCCACAAAGCACTTCTCTCTTCTTCTGAAAAGAAGGCTCTAAATATTGGAGTCCATTTCCTTGGCCACATGACTGTCATGGCAAGTTGGTCTTTCCTTGAAGTACTTCGAGCTTGAGTAGAGTCTTCTCCCATCTGGCACAGAGGTGTTAGTTGTGAGCCCAAAGCTGCCAAGAACCATGGCCCCAAACTATGTAAAAGCTAGAGTGAGAAAATGAAGGTAGCACAGAGAGAGACATAGATGAGAGATAGAAAGTGGGAATCTGGATAGTGTTCTACTCTCTGGTCTCGAATATCCCTGAAACTACGTCTACCTGTCCTCAGTACCTTGGTTATTGGGCTATATATGTCAATAAAGTTCCCTCTTATGGTTTTAACTAGTTTAACAGCCTGGATACTGGCAAACAGTATCTTTTTTCTATTGACGGACCTCCGTCCCACAGCCAGGCTATTTTCGGCTTTAATTATGACTTGTCCTTGTTCATTATCCATATACCATTAAAGAGCAACAAAAGTAAGTGATTCATTGCTGACACATAGCATTGCTTAAGCAGCCATTAATTAGCAAAATAGCACTTGAACATAAATTTTTAAGGAGTGTCAGCAAATAAAACCGTAATCAGAATTCTTTTTTCTCCCTTCATGTATATGCACCTTTCTGAATTGCACTAGGCAATTTCCAACTTTAATTGAAAGCTTATCAGGGAATCCAAGTATTACATTAATCTTTAAGAACTGAGTCTAAGTGTGCTTGGCCCTCTCCATTCTCTTCCAGAAACAAGAGATGACCTAAGCCACAGTGCATTCATCTTTTCCAGCCTGCTGGGAGTCTCAGACCCTGGCATGCAAGGACCACATAGCTGAGCTTGATTTCATCTTTTGAAAATTCAAAAAGCAATGACTGAGCACATACTGTGTACCAGGCACAAGGCAGGGCAAGGGAAATACAAGAATAGACAAAATCATTCATACCTGAACAGCCATTGTCAGCTTCTCTCCCACACCCATATATTTTGGACTTCCTCAATGTGATGTGCTCCAACTTCCAACTGCTAGTATCTACATCTTTGAGTTTGGGATTTTTCTAGAAAGCTACTCTTCAGAGCACAGCAGGCCAGAAGAACCAGGAAATTAACCCTCTCTACACCTCTTCAACTTCCCAAACCTTAGCCCCCATAACCCTCAGCCAGTGAGTGACAGGTGAAGGGTACATAAACACCCCATCCTTTGACACTTGAGGAGAATAATGCTGAGACGCATGAGTTGGTCCACATAGAATCAGATGGCCCAGCAGACTCATGTCCAACAATCAAGTTCAGTTCATCTAAGACAGTCAAGTTATTTGAGCATCCAATGGATTCATCAAATACTAGCATTTCTCTGTGACCCTGGAGCCAAACCTTTCTACCACATTCGAAGAGGTCCTTGGATGACTGAACCAGTCTGCTCTAAAGAAAGCTTCTTTAAGGTGAATGTGAGCTCAGCCATGTCACTCTGTCCCTCTCCTAATGCCTTACTTAAAGTCCTGCTATTATCTAAAGGGAGGTGGGGTACCCAAACTACATAGCACTAGGATGTGGGTTAAGCATGTCCAACTACCTAAATACACCTGAGGGCTATGAAAAGCATAATTTGTACCAAGTCTCTGTGCTCCCAATTGTGTTCATTATGCTTGATTACTGCTTTATAAAGATTCCCTCTGTTCCATCATGGAGGTCCTTGCTTTAAGCAAAGAGTCACAGAGGAGAAAAAATGAAAAGAAAGAATCTGTGCATTTAGCAGCACACTGAAATTTTAAATGATCTAAACAAAATAGGCTGTTGTTATAGCTAATTATGTTTTTAGTTTGGAAATGAACTTTGCCTCTAATTCAAAGTAAAAAAAATTACATGTGCATTTCTCATTTTCTAGGGTACTCACCCTGTACCATTTCAAATTCCACATTTTTCTCAGTCTGTTCTCTGTTCATCAAAACAGTCAGACAAAACAAACATAAAGATAATAGCACAATAACAAAAGGACATGAATAATTGGAATGTCTCTTCAGTCAGAATTATTTTTGCTTCTACTAAAGGATTACAGTATGATAAATATTATTACCCTCAAGATCAATGGAATGAAGGATCTGCTAAATCTAACTCAATGCCAGGAAAATCTATATTGTATTTACAGATTTCAGATGGAAAGATCCAGCATTCATAGCACAAAGCATTTGTATTCTCTTTTCTCTACTCTCCTCTCAATTTCCTTCCAGAACCAAAATTATTTGCAAGACTTATTGGCAGAAAGCTCTGTCTTCATAAAGATGATACTGTAATCACCAAATGGAGTACTTTAAGAACTGTTCATCAACCATCTTTAAAACGTGGACTCAACACAGATAGTCATTCTGTGTCTACTGCTTCATTCCCTTCATGTCATTCTCTCTGAAAGAGCTAGGTTGTTATTGAAATATAATCATCCCACCTATATTGTGAGCAGGCAAACTGAGTAGATCAAATGGATTTGTAAACATTTATTGGCTGTTTCAGTAAAGCTGTGCAATATAATCATGGACACTAAACTCTGCCTTCATTAGCCATGCAAAATTCCCCAGGTCAGTATTTACATTTCAGCAGCTTATTAGGCTTCTAGATGCTGTGATTCAATCAGCCTCACAGAATCCACTTTGGTATGGCTACGCTGACATAGAAATGATGGAGGGCAAATAGATTCAAATTAGTCAAACTGCAGTAACACTAGCATACCATTTTATCCTTCATTTACTTCTGAATTTGGATACATCCCATGCAGCTTTATTTACATCCAGAAGACCCAGAATATATGTACCTTGTGATGAATTTAGCAGCTGGAATGAATCATGGCTATTCAGAATAAAGAAAGAGGAATCTTGTTAGTCTGAGCTGTCATCAATTTCCAGACTGATACAATCCTACCATATATGTGAGGGGATCAGTGACCCAGCCAATGATTCAATAAATGGAAACAAGCCTTGCACTTTGGTGGAATTACCAGGTCATGATAATAATGTGTCTTGGAGAGGTAAGTACAGTCAGGAGGAGAGGTAATTTCTGTTTCAAGGGGATTGTTCATTACCTGATACCAAAGGAACTAGGAAGCAGAAATTTTCAGAAATCTTTATTTATTTATCTGTTTCCTCAGGGGAAGTAGAGGGATATCCAGAATAGATAAATAACTATGACAACAACAAACACACCATGGTGATTCTGTTGAACCCATGAAGTTTCTCCCATGCTGCACATCGCTGACCCCAACTATTAAGTGTAACAATCAAAAGCTTGAACCAAGCAACAAGTTGTTAGCTTTGTGTTAAATGTTCAGAATCCTGGCATTATGAGAAGCTAGAAATAAGACAGTCCATATTAGTGGTCAACCAAGGAGAAAATGTAGAATTATTGTGGAAGCAGTCAGAGAAGAAATAAAAAGGAGGTATTAAGAGATATTTGAGTGATTATTATGTGGTAGGGATTGTGCATTTTTCAATTTAATCCTCATAACAAACCTGAAATAGGTATTATTACCGTCCCTATTTTACAGATGTAGGACTGAGGCACAAGGAGATTGAGCAAACTAATGTCCTATGGTCTGTACATGGTATAATTAGATTTTAAACCCGGGAGTCTACCTCCAAAGACTGATTTCTTCACCAGTGTGCAAAGAGAGATCTACTCACTGGATTATTTGATTAATCTTTAACATATCTAAGAGAGAAATTCTATAAAGTAAATATAAATACATTCATATTTTCACTATCTATGGAAATCTCTATCCAGATACTTTCTTGGGATTTCTGAAATAATGTATACTCTCAGACCATATCTAGCCAAAGATTTATCATTGGTATTAACATGAGGATCAACACAAATGTAAAAGTGATAGGAACTGAATGTTTTTCAGAAAAATTAAGTCTTTGAATTGTCTTCTTAAATCTGAACTCTGGGTTTCAATACTTATCTTACAATATGATAATGTGGATTTTTCTACTGAAACATTTAATTGGCTAGATTTGAGTCTACATAAATATTAACCTAGGAAACAAGATTTGGTTCTATATCTACATGAAACCATTAAGTTGCTTTGTTAGGTACTACTAAAAATTCTACATGTTAACAAAAGAGAGAATAAAGTGAGGCTGGTATTAATCTGATTTTCTCGATATGTAATTGAGTAAAAATATGACAAGATAAAAGCAACTGACAGGTAATTAGGGGAAAAAACTCAAACTACATATAGTTGATCCTCACCTGCTAGTTACCATGTCATAACCTAAGAATAAAATCTGAGTGTTTATACCTAAAGATTCTCAATGTGAGATGCTGCCATCTCTGTTGCCCTCTAATATGTAACATATTCCAAAAATTAAAGCACCAGTAATTCATTATTTCTCACAATTCTCTGAGTTTTGACTGAGCAGGTCCTGTGCTGATTTCACCTGGGCTTACTCATGCATTTAGCAAGACAGTTAGCTGGGCTCACTCACATGTCTGGCAGTTAGTTCTAGCTGTTGGCTGAGATACTTCGATTTGCTTCCTCATGGTTTCTCATCCTCTAATAGACTTGACCATCTTCTTCAAATGGGGGTCTCAGGAAAATGTACTAAGAGAGAGAAAGTAAAAGATGTGAAGCCTTTTGAAGCCAACACTCTAGGACTCACATGACAGACTTTCTGTCACATTCTATCAATGAAAGCAAAGTAAATCTGCCCCAAATTCAAGGCCATGAAACAAGAGACTTTACCTCTGGATTGTAGGAATAGCAAAGTCACATTGCAAAAGAGCATGTATTTTAGATGGGAGGAAATTGTGCCATGAGACAATTTACCATAGACACACAAACACACACATAGGACAATGTCAATATTTCAATATCTTGGTTGTAAAATTATAGTATTGTTTTGGGGAAAACAGAGTAAAAAATATATGAAATCTCTGTATTATCTAAAAATTTAAAATTTAATGTAAAAAAAAAGTCAAGTCAAAAAGTCATTATAAAGAGCATAGTAAACAAAGCAAAATTCATTTTACCAATCCATGGTGAGGCCAAATATAAAATAACATGTAATTTATCAAACCATTTTCTCAGCAAAAACTTTTGAGCACCTATCAGGGATCATGTACTCTTCTAGGCACTGGATTTGCAACAATGAGCAAAAGGACCAAACCCCTTTCTTCATAGAGCACAATTCCTAGTATTTTATTCTGAATACTGTGGCAAACCACAGTATTCAGAATAAAATACTGACAAAAATACTGGCAAACCACAGTATTCAGAATAAATTGCTGACAAGAAAGTAGTCAACAAGAAAATGGCACTATAAGGTAAAGAGAGACTAAATATATTCAAAACTTCCATTTTGGAACTTCAGAACCTTCCAGGAAATGAAATTTGTTTCTAAAATACTAAGGATGCTCTCTAGCTTAGTCTTTTTCATTGTTTCCAGACCTTAAAATTTTTTTAAAGATTAAAAAATATTGAACTATGCAAGACTGAGCTTTTAAGTTCTCCTTTCTATTGCTCCTCACCCACCTGCCAGACACAACCTGACTGCCTAAACTTGACAGAGATGATGGAGTATATTTTATTACTTTGTTTACCTGGCATTCGTTTTCTCTTTCCATTTGAGAAGACTGCATCTTCCTGGTCTTCGTGCATGTGGGTTGACTGAGGCCAACCCTAACTTAAGTATAAAGATTGGCATATGATCCGAAAGTAAGCTAATAAGCATAATCAGGGGTAGGCATATGACCTAATTGGCCAATGAGAGTCAGGACCAGGACTTTTGCTAGAATTCTTAGGAGATGCTTTCTTTTCTCTTGCAGTGTTAAGTGAATAGGATGTGAGCCAAGAGCTACTGACTGCATCTTGCCAACACTAAGGACTAGCTAGCCTGAAAATGACACCAACACACAAAAAGGCCAAGCAGAGAGGTGGAGAGAGACTGGTTCTAGATGACAATATTTGAAGCTCTGAATTCACCTACCCCAAAACTCCTCTCAGATTTTGTTATATAAGCAAGTAAAATTCACTTTTGGCTTAAACTAGCCTAAGTTTGGTTACTGTCACTCATTACTGAAAGTATCCTAACCCATACAAGATTGGAAGATTCAGAAGACCTGGGAGTGTCCTGGAAAAGCAGGATGGAGGACTAGACAGGAGAATAACTACTAATTGTTCAGAGAAAGAATAAAAATTGAGTTGTTTGCTTGCTTTCTTGCCTTTTCTGGCACCTGTCTCACCCTTCAACAGGTAAAGCCAGCAATACTGGTTTCAGAATTTGACGAAAGCACAATAGGGTTCTATTATAAAATGATGTCCATTACTGAAGAAGAAACTAGGGCATAATTTTTAAAGGTTTTCTTTTAGTATCAAAATAAAAGAGAAGTATCTTTGTGTTTAAAGAGCATTAGAGAGATAGATAAGAGCACATGATGACACAAGACATCAGACAATATTCTCTGGGTACAAATATCTAAAGTCTAATTGCTGAATTAGAGAAACGTTTCACTAATTGTACATCAGAGTTCTTCAGAGTAACAGAACGGATAGAATGTGTGTATATATATTAAGGAATTTATTTTAAGGATTTGCCTCACTCAGTTATACAGATGGACAAGTTCAAAATCTACAGGGTGAGTCATCAAACCAGAGACCCATGAGAAGCCAGTATTACAGTTCCAAAGGCCATCTACTGATACAATTCCCTCTTGCTCAAAAGAAGGTCAGTCTTTTGTTCCGTTTACTGGATGAGACCCACTCACGTTATGAATGGCAATAGGCTTTACCCGAAGTCCACTAATTTAAATGTTAATCTCATCCAAAACACCCTCACAGAAACATCCAGGATAATTTTTGACCACATACCTGGTACCATGCCCAGACAAGTTAACACATAAAATTAACTATCACATTAAGTATAGGAATAAGTCTTAGCAAATTCCTCTAGGTTATCAACGAAATTTCTTCTGGCCTATGAAATCCAGATCTGTAGAAAAATATCCCACCAGCACACTATCAGAAGGACAAATACTGCATTATTGACTTCCAAGACTGTAATACACAGGAAACATAGTTGAATATGATAGGAAGAACATTACCCTAGGAATGAGAAGGCACAAGTTGTAGTTACAGACATGATGCTAATTTAACCAAGTCATTTTACCAACCTGAATTTCAATTTCCTTATCTCTAAGGTGAGGGGAGTAGAACTAGTGACCTTCTAACATTCAATCATATCATGGTTCTAATAACCTCTCTCATCAAGGACCACCAACCTCACTCCTTCCTAGAATCTCTGCAGTCTATGTTTATAATACTTATTTTAAATGCCAAACTCAATATTGTTCTCTTTTCCAGCTCCAACCTTTTTGCTATACAAATAAAAGTGGAACATGTCCTGCTGAGAATAACAATGACACAGGTCCAGGGGTGTTGGCAGCAGCCTAGCCAAGGTGACACTGAACTGCTAGAGGCAGCTCATACTAGATTTTCTCAGCTATATCAGGTGAAAATTTTTCTTTTTCAATGGAAAACACGTTGGATCCAAAAGACAGAGATGATGACAAAAACATCTACCCCTTCCCTTGGAGCTGATGTGTTCTTGAAAAATTTCTGCTCAAGGGGAAAAGATATTTCAAGATGATCAAAAAAGATTTGAAAGCACACCTGAGGAAAGAGGATTTGAGTTAAAGCCAAAGAATAATGTACTTCAAATAGCATTTTCACCATTCTTGGCAACCCAGAAATGTTCTTTTATCCTCCGTAATTCCTGTAACAGCACATTTATGTTAGCATCTAAGATGTGATTGAAAAAAATATCAAATAGGAGAGTTACACTGTTGATGGTAATGCAAAATGATGCAGCTACTATACAAAACAGTATGGAGGTTCCTCGAAATATTAAAAAAGAACTACTATTTGATCCAGTTACCTCACTTCTGGGTATTTATCCAAAAGAACTGAAATCTGGATCTTGAACAGATATCAACACCCCAATGTTCATTGCAGCACTATTCACCATAGCCAAAATGTGAAAACAATCTAAATGTCAATCAATGGATAAGTGGGTAATGAAAATGTGATATATACATACAATGGAATAGTATTCAGCCTTAAAAAAGAAGGAAATCTTGCCATATGCAACCACGTGTATAAAACTTGAAAACACTATGCTAAGCAAAATGAGCTACTCACAGAAGGACAAATACCTCATTATTCCATTTATGTGATATATCCGAAATAATCAGAGAGAGTAGAATGGTAGTTACCAGGGTCTAGAAGGAGGGGAAAATGGGAAATTGCTAATCAATGGCACAATATTTCAATTACGCAAGATTAATAAGTTCTAGAGACCTGCTGTATAACAGTGAGCCTATTGTTAACAGTACTGTATTGTGAACTTAAAAGTTGTTCAGAGGGTAGATCTCATGGTAAGTGTTCTTGCCACAAATAAAGAAAATTTTTTAAAGAATAAGAGCATTACGAGAGACATACATCCTAAGGAGCGTACATTCTAAGGGGGAAAACAACATGTAAAAGTGGCAAGCAGGTATTATAAAAAAGATGTGATGGTAGAGTACAAAGGAGGAAGTATGAATTATCACAGGCTGCTCTGAATTAAAATTATTTTATGGCTATGCTAGTGATCTCACTTGACTGCAAGTTCCCCAAGGGCAAGGATCATGTCTTTAGTATTTGTCACGTCATTCAGGACATCGCCTCACACATTATAGGTTTTTGACACGTTTTGGAGGAAATGAAGTATGGGAAGTAAGGATATATGTCTGTGTATATGTGTGTCTGTTTGTCTGTCTGTACGTATGTATGTAGCCTTAAAAGGCAAATATTTTTAAATCACTAAAAAATTAGGAGAGAGAAACAGCTGAATCAACAATTATAAGTGAGGATTTTAACACACTCTTCTCAGAAAGTTCTACATCAATAATAAGCCAAATAGAAAATGTATAATATAAGCCAAATAGAAAATGTATAAATTCCACAATAAATAAGCTCGGTCACATAGAACATTATAATCAGTAACACAGATTGCATATAATTTTTGAGCCCACAAGAACACTCACAACAATTCACACTTTAGAACATTTTTCAAAACTTAATATATTTACTAGGCTGGCATTTTTTCTATAATTCAATATTGTAGTCACCCCTCGAGAATTTCATAATCTCATTTTACAAGATGGCCTTAAAGAATGCAGACTAAAAGTCAACATTCATTTACATGCTATTTTATGCTTTATTGGTCTTCTTATTCCTTCTGTTTTACTTAAATTAGGAGATAACTCCTGTGAATAAATTGTATATTCCCAGGTATGATGACTGCCTTCTTTGGAGTGAATATTACAATCTGAAACACATTCTTTTGAATACCTCTGAGGATAGTAAATTATTACCTGTATTGTTATTAAAAGTTATTTAGGGTCATGTCTGGTGAAGAAGGTGCATGTTTTGAGTCACAAATAAGCTATGACTTTAAAAGAATTACATAGATGCCACAGCAATTACACAAGAAAAACAAATAAAAGCCATCCAGATTGGTAAAGAAGTAAAACTGTCACTATTGGCAGATAACGTAATACTATACATGAAAAACTTGAAGACTTCATCAAAATACTATTAGAACTAATAAATAAATTCAATAAAATTGCAGGATGCAAAACTAGTCATGGAGATGTAAAGTATAGCATAAGGAATATAGTCAATGATATTATAATAATTATGTATGGTATCAGATGGATACTTGATTTATTGGAGTGATCATTTTGTAAGTTACATAAGTGTTTAATCACTATGTTGTATACCTGAAACTAGTATAATATGATATGCTAATTGTAATTAAAAATTTTTTTAATTATTTTTAAAAATGTATAAATAAAGGAATAAATGGTAGGAAAAGGAACAGAAACGATATAACCAACAACTTCAAAACTATTACATGACCAGTACTAAATATTTCCTGGTCTATAAATAATACATAAACATGTTTTCTTAAATGGTGATACCTTATTTGGCTATAATATTCCATAATCCTAATATGTATATTAATTATAAATATAAAAATTAATACCAACAAAAACAATGAATAAACAAAAACAAAAGAGAAACAGACTCATAGATACAGAGAACAAATTGATGGTTGCCATAGGGGAAGGGAGTTGGAAGATGGGCTAAAAAGGTTAGGATTAAAAGGTACAAACCTCCAGTTAAAAAATATATAAGTCACGGGGATGTAATATACGGCATAAGGAATATAGTCAATCAGACAGCAATAACTTTGTACAATGAGAGATAGTTACTAGGCTTATCATGGTGATCACTTTGTAAAGTTTATAAATGCCGAATCACTATGTTGTATACCTGAAATTAATATAATATTATATGTCAACTATATGTTAGTAAAAAAAAAACACATGATGACTGTAGAATGAGTATTCTCAGGATCCTTTTGACGTTCTTCCAACAATGCCCTCTAGTTTTACTCTTAACCTCCTCTCCCACTCTTAAATAGTACATACATATTGGGTAGAACGAAGACTCCATGGGGAAGCACATGCCCCAGAACTAAACCAAAAACCATATTGTGTTCTCTTGGCCTTGGAGGTGGTTTCACTGTGACATGCAGTCTAACTAAGTCTTGAGACTTCTCTGGGAGCTACCAGAAATGATGCCCTCTGCTTCTGGTGAGTTTGAACCTGAAAGGATACTATGGTCCCTTTTGCCACCATGCAAGAAAAGCCTGTCTGAGAATGGAGCCAACACGAAGCAAGCAGGGCCCAGGGACAAGGAGTCAAATGAGATCCTGATGACACTATTTGAGTTCTTCTGTTCACCTGTGTTTGAAAACTTTATAGTTACATGGACCAATAAAATCCCTTTTTGTTTAAATCATTTAAGTGAGATTTCCTGAACACTTTCAACCAAACGTTTGATCATATGACTTGCTTACATAGCTCATAAGTCTGTTTCAAAGGCAATTCCAGAAGAGATCCTCAAAATATTTTGAACTATGACAGTATAATTGAAATGAAACCTCTTAGAGTGTTTACAGTAGAAAAACACGTTCAGATGCATAGATTCCTACATACTTGGTAAAATGTCAGTCTTTGTTTAAATTTAATTCAGCTTTAGCTATTCTAAGGTCAGGTATTATTCTTGCTGCAATCTGAGTTATATGTCCATCCTTGTAACAAAGTGAATGGGCAGTGTTATCAGAAAAGAGAAATAAAATGGGTGCCAGGCAGATAGAAGTAACAGATATTTATTACAGTTACCTTTGAACAAGCGTGAGTATTATAGGAAAGCATTTTAATTCTTCATTACTTATCAGATTTTAAAATTTTTTAACGAGTCATATGCCTTATATCAAGGATGTTAACCTAGAATCCATAGACTACTATAGAATTCAGATTATGCCTGAAATGCCTGTAATAAACACAAAATTTGTGTGCATGACAATATGGAGATTTGGGAGAAGGAAATCAATAGCTTTTATTAGATTCTCAGAAGAGTCTGTAATGCAAGAAAGGATGAGAAATCATCACTTTATAGACTGTAAGGTGGTTCTGATGCCTAATGAATAAGTTCCAAGAGAAATATATCCAACTTTTGAAATGACTCAAGGTAGAACAAGTACAATATACCAATATGTTAACAGTTGTTATCTCTAGTGATGGAACAGGGGCAATTTTTCTTCTTCGTACCTTGTCTGCATTACCTATGAAGAATATGAATTATGTCAGTGGTATGAAAGGTTAATTTAAAAAAATATATCTACCTATATCCCTGAGTCAACCATAAAACTCTCAGGTCCAACATGACAACTAAGCCATTTCAATATTTAAATCAATAGGAAGTACAAAAAGGAAACATAAAAATTCAAAAAGCATAAAAATTCACTGAAAGTAATCAGAAAATCCCATATTCTCTGAACTAAAATTTCACAACTCTCTCTTAAACTCACTAATTGCCCAAACATTCAAGATATATATATATAGAAGAAGAAGAAGAAGAAGAAGAAGAAGAAGAAGAAGAAGAAGAAGAAGAAGAAGAGGAGGAGGAGGAGGA
>NW_011888790.1:7009789-7020055 GCF_000151845.1 Pteropus vampyrus | reverse complement strand
GAAGAAGAAGAAGAAGAAGAAGAAGAAGAAGAAGAAGAAGAAGAAGAAGAAGAAAAGTAAGGAAAATGTAAACAACCACTCCTAAATCAATCCTGCTATTAAATTCTATTCTCATTCAAATGCTCCCCCAAGAGCTTTAAAACCTCAGTGGTGAACAGTGTCCTCCAATAAAGCACACCACTGCACTCAGTGCCAAAAGATTAATATAACTTAACCAAGGTAATTACTTAAAAGTAGTCTTCATTAGGTGAGTCAGGGTGGGAAAAGACTCATTCCTGCTAGCAATAATTATCCTTGGGTAAATTATTCCCCAACTATGCTCTCCCAAATGTGCCTTTTTCCAGAGAGCTCTTAAAGAGAAACTAATAGCCTGTTAGGGATTTTTTAAGTTCATAATCCACTTGCCAGCCTATGTCAACCTAACAATCTTCCTCTCCATCCTTCTTCCTCTTTTCCAAACATTTCTAGAAAGTATTCTTCATTCCTCTCCCACAACTAAAACATAGCAACAGCAAAAACAAGTAGCATTAATAGAGTACTTAGTATAATGACCAGCATATAGAATGTGCTTTATAGTAATCCATTCATGTATTCATTGTTTAATTCATTCAATAAATATTTCTGAGTACCCACCACTTGCCAAGCACTATACTAGGTTCTTAGTATATGTTAATGATAAAAGCAGATAAAGGCTCTGCTTGTATGAAGTTTTTATTGCACAGGGAGATGGGTGATAGAGAATAAACATAATAAGTAAATTATATAGTAGGTAAGGAGGTGATTATAAAAAACAAAGCAGGATTAGGAGACTGGGAGTGCCATGGCAGCTGATAAATCGTATACACTCAACGGGGTGGTCAACACAGATTTTGTTGAGAAGGAAGATTTGAACAAAGATTTGAAGGCAAGGAAATTAGCCACAAAAACACCTGAATGAAGAGCATTCTAGGCAAAGAAAAGCGTCAGCACAAACACTGTAGAGTGAGAGCATAAATAACCTGTTCGAAGAACAAGTAGGCTGCACAGACCTTGACAGGGTGAGAAGGAAGAGAGCAATGAGGGATGAGGACAGAGAGGTAAGGAAAATGCAGATAGGGCCAGCCTTGCAGGCCTCTGTAAGGACTTTCATTTTCTGAGAGAAATGGAATCCTCTGGCCAGTGCTGGAAGAATGATATGACCTGATATAGCTTTTTAAAGATCTCTCTAGCAAGCTCAAGCTATGTTGAGAAAAGCTGTAGAGAGCAATGCTAGAAACAGTGTAGGAGGTGAACTCAGATCAGGATGGTAGCAGTGGAAGTGGTGAGAAGCAGCTGAATTCAGGACATTCATCATAGGGAAAGCCAAGTGGATGTGGGATCTAAGAGATCCCAAAAAGAATGACTTCAAAGGCTTGGGCCTTGGCTACTAGATAGAGTTGCCCTCAGTGAGATGGAGAAGGCTGTGAGTAAAGCAGGTCTGACAGGTAGTTCAGTATTGGACATGCTGAACTAGAGACGTATATTAGCCATCCAAACAAAGATGTCTAATAAGCACGAGGATACATGCATCTGAAGTTCGAGAGAAAGGTCTGTATTAGAGATAAAAGTTTAGGAGTCAGCAGCATATGAATGGTATTTAAAAACCTGAGGCTGGCTGCTGAGGAGGAGAGGGGAAGAAAGAGGAGGAGAGAAGTGAGGAGGAAAGGAGAGGAGAGAAGGGAAAATAAAGTAAAACAAGATCCGAGCCCTAAGGCACTCCAACACTAAAAGCCCAGGGAGACAATAAAAAACAGTAAAGGAACTGAGGATGAGAGATCTGTGAAGTAGGAAAAAAACACCATAACATTTAATCCATAGAGTTACCAGGTAGTAGTATTTCCATTTTACAGGTGAGAAAACCAAGGCATAACAAAGTTATGCTGCCCAGGGTCACACGGCTCTAGAGCCTGGATTCAATTCAGGTTTTTATAATTCTATAGTCCACACTCTCAGAATGCTAAACTGCTACCTACCTAATCTTTAGCTTTTCCCCTAAAATTACTGCTTTCTTTGTATACTTCTCAAATGCTCATTCTTCTGTAGTACATGTACTTTAAGGCCAAAATATTTAGACATGACTCTCCATATTCCCACTGTTTCTTATAGATCTTCTTTGTTCTTTCCACCCTTACCTTTTAAAAATGTGCCTTCACATCTTCAAGGTACATTTGATTTCCCCATAACTCCTTGCAGCCTCCCTTGTTCTTATCATCTATTGACTTCAGATCACCTCTCAAGATCCACTGACGACTTTGGAGGTTGAGTTAATTCGGTATCAATGTGATGACCCTCCAACAGCTTCTCTTCCACTGCGGAGACCTGACTCAGCCAAAGTATCCAAGATTCTGATGCTTTTTTGTGCAAAACAGCCTCCTGTACTTCCACATAGCCCACTTCCTCAGTCCCATCAAATTTAATGATCGACTTCTTCAAGCCTGCCAATTCCTGACCCCTCATTTTCCCTTCTCTTTGGACACCCTGTTGACTTTATTTTCTTCCTATTGAGCTGCAGCTTCCAAGACAACTCAACCTTGTAGCAACTCTGCATTTCTAACTTTCTTCTACCCCTACACTTCATCAGCTACTAAGGAGTGCTGAAGAAATCAACCTCAAATTAATTTAACTGTATTCGAACCTACTCCGTCTTCCTTTCTTCATGCCTCAGGAGAATGGATGTTGCTTTTCTTATCTAAGATCAATCCCTCTGCCTGTCTAAATCCCATCACCCCTTACCTCTTCCCAAGTCATGCTCCGTTATTGATGCCCTCTGGCTCTGTGTCTTCAGCCTCTCTCCTCGCTCCTACCTATGGCAAATAAACGTGCTCTAGTGTATTAGGACAAGCTAGTGTACATAGACTTTTCTTCACTCTTTGGATCCAGGGTTCTTTCTCTTCTTTCTCTCCACTGGAATCCTATTGTTCTTTACAAGATTGGCTCAAATATTCCCTTGGCTCTATGATCACCCCCAGCCGAAACCTATATTTCTATTTGAATTTTCATTGCATTTTTTGGTACCATTCTTAGACCACTTATCCCTTACTGAACTATACTGTAAATTCTCTTTCCTTTGTTTGTATATTTCTTTTAAATTTTTCATATAGCACTTACAGTGTTCTAGACACTGTTCTAAACACATTTTAAAATATTAACTCATTTAATATCAAAATTACAAGTATTTGCTAGTTTAAATATCTGTATACACTCTGCTGTATTATATTACAAAGTCCTTGAAGGCAGAATTCGTAATGGTATCTCTAGGCCTCTCACTATTATCCTCTACCAGACTGGGTGGGCACCTTGCACATAATATGCACTCAATATGTTTGAGTGCACAAAGGCATGGAAATAATTTGGATATCATCCAACCCTCATTTCAATGCTAAAAATGCCGTATCCTGTCTTGTGTAAAGTGAAGACACACCTTACATGATCTTTTAGTTATGATGGGAAAAAAAGATCACATATAGTCAGATTTACCTTTGAAAATCTCATAGAAAATCACCACATTGTTGAAGTCCATGCTATCTTTCAGCGAGTCTAGAAAACCTGGTGCTCTTTCCAGGGTTGCAAGAGGTATCCATCTACTCTACTGAGTGCCAAATGAGATAACTGGCTTGCATCTTGTAAGACGATGTTATCTTTAAATCCTAGAATCACTTTCAGCTGGTACAATGCAAGACCAATAGAATGTGGAAACTGAAATCAACCGACAGAACTAAAGATTCCTATTTCCTAACCCACAATCATTCACAGCATGTGCTTATCAAGTGTAATGGCAGGTAGACTTGCCCAAAATTCTCACTGAATCTGAAATATTGACTGTGAGACATGTAATTTTATTTACCATTAAGAAAGTTTAAATGCTGCCAATTAAACTATGTCATGCCAACAACTATAAGAATCCCAATTTTAGAAATGTTAAAATGTTTATCTTAGAATCAGTAAGTACAGTATTAACATTTTTTAAATAAGCTGTAAATTCCTGAAGAGCAAGGAAATTTATTTGTGTATCCTACAGAGCCTTGTATATAATAGACAATGATCTTTCATTGCATTTAATCAAATATGTAAAAAAAAGGTTAAAACTTTCCTAGTGTGTTAGGGACTCTTTCTCAATCTATGAAGAGTCATAATGAATTAGTATCTCATAATGTCACTAGAATAAAATAAATTCAGAGGAAATTTCAATCAAACACATAAGCCGATTCCTCCTTATCAGAGGTATAAAACCCAAAGCATAAAGCATCTTGATCCCCAATAGCCATTTGTAAACAAGGGTAATCTCATTAAGATAAATCCTAATAATAATCGGGAACAGTTGGCAACAGCTTCCCCGAGAGTTATATGTAGAACCAAGGAGCTAAGCAATCTATCCAATTCGTCGTGTTTGCAATTTATATGTGAACTGCTGGGATTGAGGGCATTTCTGCCTCTCATATTTCTGTTCTGTCCACAGGGATAACTTCTGCCTATGTTTCCAGCACTGTCTTCTCCTTTTCTAGCCAAACTTCACATCCCCACACCATTCCCCAGGACCCAACAAAGGCATAAAATACTACCAGAGACAAGTGAGAGCCTGAGACAGACCCTGGATCTATTTCTCAAGTGGACAGGATCACTATAGTGAAATTAGAGACCTTAATTCTTAGTATGTAGCTGGGTGAGTCAGATCGAGTTTGCCCTGCAGGTCAACTATCAGGTGAGAGGGAATTGGGAGCAGTCTTAGGTTTCCAGGTCTAAATCTTATGCCTCAGCATTTGTTAGGCAGGACCATCAGGCAACTATTCAGATATTATTTTCTATTTAAATATAGTTCTTAGTGTCTCTGCTTCCTTTTTTTGGAAATCCTAGGAAAGAGAATGATAAATGATAGGATTCCAGCAACAAAACCCCACCCAAAACCCTTAAAGTGAACCTCCTCTCACCACCCCCACAACCACCACTACTGCTTTGACACTAATATGTAGTTCTCACCATCTGGGTCCACATGCATTTAATAATCTTAATCCCCAGCCCACTTCCTTTTCCCTCATACCCATTGCCATGCAAGGGAAGACTGGGGACAATTCCCTAGGCTTGTTATAACATGAGCTTCACACACAGAAAGTATGGGAGAAACAAGCCTCAATCATCTAGACCATTAAAATTCAAAAGAAACTTGATGATAGATATATGATGATAGATAGACAGACAGATAGATGATAGATAGGGATAGACATGAATTTATAATGAAACATGGACTAAGATAAAAAAGAAAAAGAAAAATTAAAGAACTACTCAGAAAGTATGTCCTCATCTTCAGTGAGTGCAGATTTACGTCAAACATTATTGTTCTAAGTCTTAGATTTTCTTGGCAATTTTGCTATATATCATTAACTCTATCTCATCTGCTGGGATAAAATTTAAATAGAATATGGTATATCACTTTGGAGGCATATACAGGACTTCATTTTCCCTAGGATCCTGGACTTCTAGAGGTGGAAAGGACATCAGTGATTATTAAATCTACTCCAAGCATTTAATACATGAGGAAACTAAGATCTAAGGATTGTCCATGATTTGCCTAATGAATTTAGCCACTGATTCAGTGCTCATGCATTAAGTAAATACGTTTTCACTAAAGAGCACCAGCCACAAAAGCTGATTAGAGTTAAGAAATCGAATGAGAAAGAAAATTTTCACTCTTTTGTTATGTGTGTGAGCGGAGGGTGTATTGGGGGAGAATGAAAGGGAAAAGTATAGGACACATGCAAATGAAATGTTAGCAGGGACACTTGAAATATTGCCCGAAGTAACATTCTATAAGACTGGGAGGCCAATGTAGTTATTGTTTAATAAAACCAGCTTGATGTTTCAATATAAAAGCGAGAATGGCTAAACAGTGAGCAAGCATCTCATTAAAAACCACTCTTAAATTCCACTGTTCAAGCTTCTTCAAAATATCAAAGGAATCGGCACTTTTTTTTTATTTATAAACTATCAGGTATTCTTTTGCAGGCATCCTTGATTTGTTCTGAAAGCCCCTAAGTATTCTCAGTGCCAATTTTATCAGGTATGTGTCCATATTCTGCATCTTTACATGCATACATTCAAATACCTACCTAAGTATGTGAACAATTATTGCAATTTTGTGTTTTAAAAACTGAATAGTGTAATAATGTAAATGTTAGTGTTTTTTTTATTTTGTTTTTAAAATTTATTTATTTTCAATTACAGGTGACATTAATTATTGTTTTATATTAGTTTAAAGCATATAGCACAGTGGTTAGACATTTATATAATTTACGAAGTGGTCCCGCTGGTTAGCATAATACCACCTGGCACAAAACACAGTTATTACAGTATTATTGACTATATTCCCTATGCTGTACTTTACATTCCCTTGACTATTTCATAATAACAAATTAGTACTTCTTAATCCCTTCACCTTTTTCACCCATCCCCCTTATCCCCCTCCCATCTGGCAAGCATCAGTTTGTTCTCTGTATCTGAGTCTGTTTCTGTCTTGTTTTGGTTTTTTCCGGGATTTTGTGTGTGTATGTGTGTGCACATGCTTTTTTTTAAAGGCTACTACGTTTGTATGAACATGTACATAGATAAAATGGGCTTCTTTTTCTGAAAAAAAAAAAAAATTAATCCCTTAAGTTAACTCCTCTTAACAGAATCAACTTAATTTCATTTGACATTGTCCTTTCCAGAACTGCAAATTCAATGAACGCAGCAGGTCCTGATCTTGGTTTTTAACAGATGGCCTCAACAATATGACAGTAATAGCATCTGACATGTGTTGTTTCAATGATCTCTTTCACTCTTGGAAAAGTATGGAAGCATTAGATCCCGTGTGTTCCTTCAGATTGTTATTTCTGGCACGCTCTTCTTGGCATATGTTATGATGAACCATTCATAACAAATTAAATTTTCATTAAGGTGAAAAAAAATCTTTATAATCCATAAGCCTACAATTTGTCTCAGTTCCCAAGGTAACATGTTCTGTGTAAAGGGGCCAGTTCTACAAATAATTGAGTGTGGGACTGGTTTAGATTTAGTTTTTAAGAAGTAACTGTTTTGCTAAAAAGGTGGGGGAAGGAGGGCAGGTGGGAAAAGCCTGGAATCCCAGGAATGGAAAAGAAAGGAGTTGTCTGAAAGATTCATGGCCTTGCTCACAAAGCATTTTGCAGAGACACAAAAATCATAGGAGCCCAGAAAATACATCAAAAGAGGCTAAGCCACATGATACCACTTGAATGGCACCACATGGGCTGGATGTAAAGACCAGCTGGAGCAGGCAGAATTCCTGTACCTTTAAGGTAGAGCTGATTGTAGCTGTAATTAACAGCTTCTTCTAACTGTGCAATGGAATTTTCCTGAAGGACTCAGTGGTTTTACTCACTGGCGGGTTTAGTAAAATGGGATTTCAGGCAGCGCTGTGCTTTCAACCCAAAGTAGCTAAATCTAGTTAAAGCAGAAACATCAATGATTTTCAGTGAGCACGCATCAGAGAAATGTCTGAGCATCATAAACCACTGCTGATTGCTTCTTTCAGAAGCAAGCTGCAGCTAAATGGAGTCCAGAGGAGGCAAGAAAGCTAGCCTAGGCCCTCTCTCTTCCTGATCTGGCACTTAAATCCTATATAATTTTCTTCCTATAATAATATATTTAAGCCTACTTAGTAACTGGCAGACTATTTTATTTTCAATGTACACTAGAAATATTGGCCACCATCTGGGAAAGAATTTAATTCTTTACCTTGCCTCACCTTTAGCTCAACTCTCACTTTGATAATATTTCAGAAACTTCATAAGAGAAATTCTCTTCCTACATGAGCTTTTAGCTATAATGCATTCATTAGACTCATTTTGATATTTTCTTTCCACTGAAAATAGAGCTCAACTATTCACAAAGAGAATATACAAATGTGTAACTACAAATCTAAAACAGTATAAAATAAATAAGCAGGTTTACTATTAAATATCTTATTATAATAACAAGTATAAAAAATATTATCTGTGCTTGTGAAATAAACACTTTACACTTTCCCAAGTAGTTTCAGGTAGGGACCTGAAGAAAAAGGAAAACTGAAAAATAAATAAATAAATGGATGACTACAATGAGAAAAGGGAGTTTGACAAGAGTTTTCTCTGCTTCGCCGCTTACTAAAAAAAAAAGAAAGAAAAAGAAACGAGACTAAGAGAGCCCATAAAAAAAGGGGGCAGTAACAAGACTGTCACTCTATTACATAGCAGCTGCAAAATATTTCAATAGAAAGGGAAGTCCTAAGAAATGTATGTGCATGAAATTCAGTACTTCATAGACGCTATCAAAGAACTCACAGAAATGAAGGTTTGTGAAAGAAAGAGATGAGAGCATCTGAGGGAATCAAAGTAAGTACACACTTAAGAAGCATCTGTGATGGAAAGAGCAGCACGTCCCTGAGACCGGCAGGCTGTGCAAGGGCTGGGAACAGAGTGTGTTATGAAAAAGTGTCCCAGAAACCCTCCGGAACGCTCTAGCCCTCAGTCACTTAAATCCCTTGAAAGAGGTCAAACTTCTTTGGACAAGGTCCAAAATAAAATCGCCTTTTATCAAAGTTAGATCCAAAGTAAATGACTCTATAGGAAATGTTCACTGTATTCGCTTAAAAACTCATGTGCGAAAAATGGTATGACATTACCTTCTCATGAGATTAATTTTGTATGAGGTATTTTCACTGACAGAGCAAATCAACCATTAGTTTAAATAGAACAATAATTCTTTCTTGAAATTGATCTGGATAAGAACCTGTGATTGGCATTCTGAGATGTTAAAGCCTTGGTAAAATGAAATTGAAATAAAATAGGTATTTTTCCAAAAGAACAAATTTTATACTAGAGATAAAGAAAATCTCAATTAATTTAGGAAAGCAGAATTTGGACAAACTTCATTTTCTAACCACAATGCAATAAAAGAAACCAATAACAAAGTCAGAACTACTTAGATACTTTAGACCAAAGAGAAATAAAAAATACAATAGACTATTGAAGGGAAACCACCAAAAAATAAAAATGATAATACTGATAAGGTCAAACAGAAATACTATAATTTTTTAAAAATAATAAATGAATTAAGCGTTCACGTAAAAAAAATTAAAAAAAGAACTTTTTTGAAATTGAGTTCTGATTCTGACACAATCCTTTCCTTTCATCACTTGTCACTATTTCAGTAGATGACACCCAACTGCTTCAGCCTCAAATCTATGTGACATCCTAGATTCTGCCCTTTCCTTGTTGATTGTGACTCAGATTTTTCTTCATTGCCACCTCCACATACTAAGGCCCGCCTCTCTCACTTGGACCACAGCCACGACTCTCTTCCACTCTTGCCCACCCTGAAGCCAATCTCCACAGCCAGGAGGTTTTTTAGGAAATGTAAATTAGATTATTTCACTGCTACTAAAACTATTCAATGATGTTTTATGGCATGCATATTAAAATCCAAATTTCTCACCAACATCTTATCAGTAAGACCATAGACTGGGACCTGTGAACAGAATTTGATCCACAAACATGTTTTGTTTGACCTAAAGAGCATTTCGAAAGATTTTTATTTCATTGCCAATCTTTGAAAAAGAGGATATTAACAATTAAAAATGAAAATTTTTTATTTTTCTTGAAAATTTGAAAAATATGTCTAAACTAGACCCATGTTTCCACATGGTGAATAATAACTACATTTTCTAGTTACCCGTCTTTTCTCCAGACTTTAGTCTGTGTATCAATAGTTATTTCTCATCAAGCGTGCAGTCTCTTTTTCATGTCATAGTATGGACATTTTTCTACAAGTAAGAATCTTTTACTACATGAGAAAATGAAATCTGAACCAAGAGAACCACACGTTTCTCACACGTAGGGCATTTTGTTTGTTTACGATACGTGTTGCAAAACTGGATTAAGATAGAAAGTCTGCCTGTTTTTCAGTAACACACCAAACAGACTCTTCCAAATCTTAGATGCTTAAAAATATTTGGATATTTGACCCCACATAGAAAAAGGAAATATCCATGATAAAAGTTTTCATTTCTCTTCTCAGTCAATAAATGCCTAAAAGGAAGAAGAAAGAAGGGAGAGAGGGAGGAAGGGAGTGAGGGAAGGAGGGAAGGAGGGAGGAAGGAAAGGAAGGAAGAAAGGAAGGAAGGAAGGAAGGAAGGAAGGAAGGAAGGAAGGAAGGAAGGAAGGAATAGGAAGGAAGGAAAAAAGGGAGGGAGGCAGGAGC
>NW_011888790.1:6997331-7009739 GCF_000151845.1 Pteropus vampyrus | reverse complement strand
AGTCAATAAATGCCTAAAAGGAAGAAGAAAGAAGGGAGAGAGGGAGGAAGGGAGTGAGGGAAGGAGGGAAGGAGGGAGGAAGGAAAGGAAGGAAGGAAGGAAGGAAGGAAGGAAGGAAGGAAGGAAGGAAGGAAGGAAGGAAGGAAGGAGAAGGAAGGAAGGAAAAAAGGGAGGGAGGCAGGAGCATAGACAGAAAGGGGAAAGGGGACAAAGTATATATATAGCATGACAGAGATAACAAGAAAACTCATATGACTAATGCAAGAGTGCTTAACACAATATAACAATACAATGACATCTCTAGATAGCATATACATATTGATATGTATTCATTTGCATTTCTATCCGTAGGTGCTGAGGAGAAAATGGTCTTCCCTCTACAGATTTCAACCTCCTGGAGGGTGAGGAATGTATTATCCTGGACCCACCCAATCCATTGTAGCATCTTTCAAAAGCTCCCTAGACACAAAGCAGAAAGAAATGATAATAACAATACATTGTCTTTAGATAGGATTCTTTGTAAAGAACCTTACAACAAAAATTACACATATTCTTATGTCACTATAGGGTAGGTAGATTAAAAGCAAGCTTTTATCAGCAATTCAGACAGGATGAATTAAGGTGTTAGGTGACTTGTCCATGCTATGTTTCTGGCTAAATTTCAGATGACTCTCTATAATTATTTCGCTTTTCAGGTGGCTTTGGAAATTTTTTCTCCTCTATCCCAGCAGAGTGCTTCCATTGTCTTCCCCACTCCTGCCACAGGGCTAATAGGTCTGTGATAGTAGGCTGTAAGGATGTCATTAGCCTCTCCCCAGTCCATCAGCTCACCTCTCATCCAAAAAGAGCTTCAGAACAGTTGGCTAGAAGTTTCCTATTTAATTTTTTTCCTTATTTTTTTGGGGAGGGGGTTGGTTTTACTTTGCATGCTCTGGTTTTTCTGAACTAAGGCTGTACATAGGAAAATTCTACTGGAACCCAAAGATACAATTTGATCCATTTAAGTATCCCTTTGTATTTGAGGCCATTTCAAGCACAAATCAGATTTTCAACAACCCTCAAATACAGGAAGCCAATGCTTCCAGTGAAAATTATCAGTCAATCCATGTTTTCAGCTCAAGTGAGAGAGGAGAAGTACTAAATTTTATGTCATCTCCTTTTCAGTCAATCCATGTAAATAAAATTACAGTTTTTTCTGTCATATTGAAAATAGAATAAACCTAGAAGTCAAAAGGGCTGAATTTTAGACTCAGTTCTGCCATAAATTGCTATTTGATGAAGTGGAAATAGCACTGTCAGTATTGTCTGAAACAGAGGAAGTTACTTAATTTCTCTGACCCATCTGTAAAATAAAGATCATATCATTTAAGTCACAGGGTGGTTACAAGGATCAGATGGGTTTTTTTATAAAGAGCAATTAACAGGTGGTATTTAATATTATTAGTCAACTTCCCTAAAAAATGAAGGCGTTGAGATCCCTTCTGGTGCTAACATTTTCTGTGCTAACATTACCAGTGATGCAGGACAAGGCAAATTTCCCCAAGTTACGGGGAGCTCAAGCCCTGTACCGAAAGAGAGAGAGAGAGAGAAAGAAATTGAAAGAGGATTCTTGACTGCACCTAGGAAAAAATTTAAGCGCATGCCAAAGTTAGAGTCAAAAGGAAAGTTTATTAGAGAAGGGGTAATGCTCCATAGACAGAGCGTGGTCTCCTCTCAGAGATAAAGAATGAGAGAGCCAAAAGGAACAGAGAAACAGAAAGGACAATGAGAGGGACAGAAACAAAGACAATGAGAGGAACCCTAGGGAATTTGGTTTATATATTTCTTAGTTTTTGTGAGTTACAGTTTAAAGAATTTGTTTACCTATAATCCTTTGATAGTATTGATATACAGTGTGAAAGATAAGAGTAAGTAGCAAGAAGGCCTGCCAGCAATTCCTAGCCTTTGATCCGTAAGACCCCCATGGTTTTAGCCACAGGGAATAAAAGATTGTTTATTTTGTGTAGCCCCTCCCACCCTCACCTCCCCAGTTTAAAGACTCTCTTTTCCTGTTTTCTCTGTAAAAGGTTTGTTTGTAATCCTAGCAGAAACCTTCCTTTGTTCTGTGTAGGGCTGATTAGCACATTGCAGTCTCAGAATATAGCTTGATTTAACATTTAGTTCTCTTGCCCCTTCCCTGCATTACTAGAAATTGTTTACCAGTCTGGTTCCTTCTCCTAGCCTTCAACCTTTATAGCTGCAAATATTGAACTCCCACCTGTAGCCTCAAAAGAGCTCCAGGCTCTGACATTTTATGACCAAACCTCATCATTGTATCCTATTTTCATGAACTAAGTTTCTGCCTAATTTTCTGCCTTATATCATGTTCATCTGGGATTCGAATCCCATCTTTTTCTCCCGTTTCTTTTAAGACATTGAGGCCAGTTCCTGAGCCCTATTGCATGCATGGTCGATACTACCTTCTGTAAGTTCTCCCTGCACCCACTGCCTGCCTGCCTGGACACTGGCTGCCTGCTGCCAGTTTGAAAGCCCTAACCCATCAGCCAGGACATCTGCCTGCAGACCACTGCCAGGTCTCCCAGACATCAGCTCTTCACTTTTCAGCCTGCCTTACAGTGTTTGTTGTGTGGAAGCCAGCTCTGGACTCTCTTACCCAGCTGAGTTAACCCATTTGTGGGTCCTGCACTATCAGCCAAAACCTGGATCTAACATGGACATGGACACTGACATTAATGTAAGAATATAATATTGCTTCTTATTTCTGAAAAGAATGCACGTTCCTTGCACATTTAAGATGAACTATCTTAATCTCTATATTTCGTTTATTTTGCAGGCTACTTTTTATCATCTAACTTGTTCTTTTTGTTAATTCGCATTTTTATGGAAGTAAAATACATATTCAGAAAAATGCACAAAATATAAATGCATAGTTCAAAGTATTAGAAAAAGCAAACATACTCCTGCAACCAACAACTAGGTCAAGAAACAAAACGCCAACACCCTTGAAGGCTCCCTCATGCCTCCTTTCAATCACTACTCTTCATCCCTCAACCAAGACAACTACTATGCCAAGTTCTAAACCCACAGTTCAGTTTTGCCTGTTTTTAAAATATTTTATAAATGAAATAAGACATTATCTATTATTTTCAGTCTGCCTTCTTTTGCTCAACTTTTTAAAATTAGTCCATGTTTATTTGTGTGGCTATAATTCACTTATTTTCATTGTTATAAAAAAAATTTCATTCTAAAAAAAATTCCATTATATTAACCTACTATAATTCATACATTTATTCTAGTCATGATGGTTATTTGAGTTTTTTCTTGGTTTGGGCTATAACTAATAATAACTGCTATGAGTACTCTTAGGCATATTATCTAGAGCACATGTCCTTGTGTTTCTGTCTGGAAAATACTTATTGAGTTATAGAGTATAAAGGTCTCAACTTTAGGAGACAGTACCAAACTGTTTTTTCAAAGTGGTTGAGCTAACTTACATGCTTACTATCAAGGTGTGAAAATTCCTGTTGCTCCACATTATTATCAACCCTTGGTATTCTTTGAGTGTTTTGAATTTTAATACTCTGAAAAAGGAGTTTTAATTTGCATTTATCTGATTGTTAATCATGTTGAGCAGCTTTCCACATGTTCATTGGTTATTTATATGCTCTCCTTTTAAAATGCCAATGCGAGTCTCTTGCAAGTCTCTTGCAAATATTTCTAATATTTTCTCCTTTTTTCTTACCTTCCTCTTCTTTATATATTTTGAAAAGGAGTTCTTTATATATTTTGAAAAGGAGTTCTTTATATATTTTGAAAAGACTGTCAATTTTTTTTAAAAAAAAAAACCTTCTCCCACTTTGTATCTTAACTTTTGGTAAACAGAAATTATTAATTTTAACGTAATCCAGTTTATTATCTTTTCCTTTTTAGTTGCTAATTTTGCTGTCCTGTTTAAAAATTTTTTTCTTACCTCAAAGTTATAAAGGCAGTCTCTTATAATACACTTAAGAACTGCACTATGCATTACTAGAGCCACTAGCTACAAATAGCTATTTAAATTTAAATTTATAGCAACTAAAATTTTTAAGAAATAAAAATTTAGTTTCTCTTTCATGTTAAAAAACATTTCAAGGCTCAATAAGCACATGGTCTAGTGGCTACCATAATTAATAAAACAGTTATATTTCTGTCACCAGAAAAAGCTCTAATGAATAGCCCTCTTTTAGAAACTTTACTATTTATTATTTTGTTTTTTCATATATAGGCCTATAACTCATCCGGAATGGATTTCTGTGAGATACAAGATATGGTTTTCCATATAGACAAACAATTGACTCGGCTTTACACTTTCCACTAAATAATAAAATTAAATCTTAATTGATATTCTATTGAATCTATAAATCAATTTAGAAAGAGTTTTCATATTTATTATATTGACTATTCTAATCCATGACTATGGTACATCCATCAAAATATTTAGATCTTCTTTAATTTCTCTCAATAATTTTATAGTTAGCAAAAAATCTTTTGTGAAGAGTTTTCACACATTTGTTAGATTTACTCTAGGGTCCTTAATACTATTTGATGCTACTGTATTTTTCAATACTCTGTTGCTATTATAATGAAACATAGTCAATTTGAAAAAATGTGATGCCATACCTAGCAACATTACTAAACTTATTTTTAAATTCTACATACATGATCATGTCATATGCAAATAATCCTTATGCCTTTTATTACTTTTTCATGACATATTGAATTAGTTAATACCTACAGTCATGAGTCTGTTGTGGTCCCCAAGACTACCTCTAGGTTTTATGACTCATTAGAAGGATACAGGATTCAGCATTTAGTCGTACTGAATTATTACAGCAAAAGGATACAAAGCAAATTCTGCAAAGGGAAAAGGCACAAAAAGGGAAGTATGGAGGAAACCAGGAGCAAGTTTCCAAGAGTCCTCTCCCAGGAGAGTCAGACAAGACATGCTGATTCATTTAGCATTGAATTGTGACAATACATGTGAAGTACTGTCTACCAAGGAAGCTCACTAGATACTCAGTGTCAAGTTTTTGTTGGGGGCTGGACACATAGGCACTCTGCCTGGCACATACTAAAGTTCCATATTTCTAGAAGGAAAGGAGGTGATCAGCATAAACCATGTTGTTTATACAAACAACTTGGGTTCAGTGAGCCACTCTTATCAGTTAAAGAATGGTGGAAATATTCCTGGAATTTAAGTTTCCAGATGCTGACAAGGACCAACCTTGCAAGCAAGCCTTTCTTTTTAAGGATAGCAGTCTCAGGCCTGCCATGTTAACTCTTTTGCATAATGGCTAAGACTGAACAATAATATCTCTTTGTTTGTTATATCCTAATCAGGATCTATTATTGTTATGCTAGCTTCATAAAACAATAGAAAGTATTCTCTCCATTTCTTTTATTTGAGTTTGTGTAAGATTGACCGTATTTCTTATTTTCTGGAATAAACTAGTGAAGTCATCTGAGCTAGAATTTTATTTGTGGTGCAGTTTTTAATTACGGATTCAATTTATTTAATAGTTATAAGACTAGTCAGATTTCGTATTCCATTTTATGTTGGTTTTAGTAAGATCTGTTCTAGGATTTGGGGCATTATCATCATCTCATTTATAGATAAGTAAAATGAGGTAAATACTTTGCCCAAAACTACACAGCTTGTAAGTAGTGTCACTGGGATTTCAGTCTACAAATTCTAAGTTCAGAGCACATATGCAAAACCATCATACCGCATAGCTTCTTAAAAGGATGTTGTATATAGAGGAACTTCATTGAAAACTTATAAACTTTAAATAATCAGAATCTCCTAGGGCCTGGTATTCTCCAGATAAAAGTCTGATGTATTTGAACATCATTATGACATCATTTCAGGTCACTAGGAAATATTCTAAAACCAGTACATTCCAAACTTGGCAGAGCATTTGAAGTATTTTGCCAAAAATAGATTGCAGGGCTCCATCACTGAACTACTAAATCAAAATATCTGAAGGTTAAATCCAGGAATCTATAAATTTTAAAATTCTCCCAGTTGTTATTATATGCAGCCAGACTTGTAAATCATTACTCCAGAATTAATGAACCTAGAAGTCATGACTGCTTAGTTCATGTGCTCTGAGTATTAACTAAAATAAACTTTGTTCCTGTTTCATGTTGATGGGCAATACGTTTATCGCTGGCCAGCATGTCTCCTCAAATGCTTGCTGCTCCTCACAAAGAAACCATATGAGAGTAGAGATTACTCCATCCAAACTCAACACCACTACAGGTCTGTGTCTCTTCCTATTCTTACAGAGGCATCAGCTCTATCAGATCAAAGCTCCACCTATAACCTCCTTTAAACTTAATTATCTCTTAAAGCCCTTTTCTACAATACAGTCACTATGAGAGTCAGGGCTTCGATCTATAAATGGAGTGGAGGGTGGGCATGACTCAGTCCAAAGCAGCTGTAATAAAAACATCAGTTACAAAAAATAATAAAAGCTATTGTTTATTTTGTGATTATATATGCCAGTGCCAAGTGCTTTATTTGCAATATTTCAGTTAGTCCTCTGGCACCCAACAAGTAACCACCATTATTGTTCACTTTTTACATGTAAGAAACAGATCCTCCAAAAGGGTAAATGATAAAAATCAGAATATGTCTTTCTACCGATTAGAATTTTCCAATGGCTCCCCATTATTCTTAAAATTGTATCCAAACCCTTTACCATCATGTACAAGACCTTTCTCAACAGGCGCCTGCCGCTCTCCCTTTGCTCACTGTACCTCATCCATACTAGGCCTCTTTCTGTCCCTCAACCCCACCAAGAGTCCCTCCTCAAGGATTTTACCCCTACAGGTCTCACTACCTAGGCCGATCTTCTCACAGATTCCTGCATGTTTGGCTGCTTCGTGATTTAAGTCTTAAATGAAATACATCTTTTCAGATTTGGCCTTGCCCTCCAGTGCTGCCCCTCCCAATTACCCACCAACACAATGACCTGTTTTTATTTTCTTTATAAAAACCATTTCAAGTTATTTTCTTATTTTATTTTCTTATTTATTTTGCTACATTTTTGGTTGTCCAACATGTCTTATTAGGATGTAAGCAATATATGGATAAAGACCTTGTCTTTCTTCATCTCTTTATCCCCACTGCCTAGAACCTGGCACATAGTGACACCAACTACATTGAATAAATGCATGAGTAGATGAATGTATGAATGAATAAACAACTTGTCCAAGATCATACAGCTAAGTAAATGGCAAAACTTGGAATAGAGTCTAAACTATTCATTCTCATTTTAAACGCTTTCAAATAATATCTCAAAGAATTTATTCCAAAATTATACATCAAACTTAAAAACAAGAAATAGATTAATTCCTAGAAGAACTTGATTCAATGATAATTATACCTACCATTTGTTAAGGGCTGATCCTGTGCCATGCACTCCACTAAATACTTTCCAAGCACTGTATGTTCAATCACCAAAAACACTCTATAAAGGTGCTGTTATTATCCTCATTTTGCACTGAGGAAATTGAGGGTCATGGAGGTTAAATAATTTACCCAAGTCACAACTAATAGATGAACCCAGGTCCATCTGTCTCTAGAATTTAAACTATCTCCATGCCATAAAATTTGAGTTGTTTTAAAATAATGTGACACCTTAAATATATTTCCTGATCTAAATATATATTTGCTTGATACTTTAAAAATGAATTTAAAACAATTTGTATCAAAAAATAATGTGTAAATTTTATTATTACTCCTGATATTGTTCTTATATTCAATTCTTTCCCGTGCTGGAGAAATAAGATGTTACTTGATGAAGAAATTTTCCCAGCAATAAAATCTAATATGCTATATAGAAGGGCAGTGGCACTAGATAGAAATTATAGATGGCAGATGTCCGGGGCTAATTCATCGCCTTTTAAATGAAATAGCAAGAATGTCTTTGAAGGGACATTTATATCACCTGATAAGTAATATTCCAAAGTGCAGTGTGTTGAACATTATTAACCAGCACAAACTGCTGAGGTTAATGAATAATGCTAATCTAAATCCATCTGCATAAACTCCTAGTCAAGACTTTTTTTCTAGTTTTCTCTTGAGATGGTTATTTACAAACTGAAATAGGAATTAGAGACTTGCAAAAAGATATCAGACACCAACATTCTTTAAACAACTCCGGATATAGACTGCTGGCCCAAACATGGGAAAAACAGATCATAGAACAATCTCTTTACTATTTCTTATACAAGAGCCTATCGCTAGCAAGCCTGGAAAAACAGCTTTCAACAGAAGCAGACGAGTTATGATCTGTTAGATAAAAGATTCTACAGGGGAAAGAAAAAATTTAAACATACATAGCTAAAACGACCTGCCTAGGCAACTCAGAAATGATGACAAAATAAGTAGATATAAGTTGCTAAACTGAATAATATTGTGAAGCAAGTGAATAAAGCAAAGACTAATTATTGCCACTAAAAAGGAGGGAAGGGAGTTTAAGAGTTTCCATCAATAGCCTAGAATAATTAATAGATGATAGATTAGATAGATAGATAGATAGATAGATAGATAGATAGATAGATAGATAGATAGATAGATAGTTGATAGATGATAGATAGATAGATAGATAGATAGATAGATAGATAGATAGATAGATAGATAGACAGACAACTTAGAATAGCATGTCATTGCAGAGCCAGCACATAAATCCAACACGCCCATTTTCAAGAACATCAGAACATCAAGTGGTACCACCAAAATGGATTTTTCTTCACGTAGTTAAATTTTTCTAAATAAAAACTAATGTTTATCATTCCGTCCAGAGCTTTCACTTTTCTCCTCTAAATGGCTGGTGACAGAAGAATCAAATTCAGTAATGCAAAAGTCCTTCAGCTTCTTTGACAGAAATCTACATCTAGATCCAAATATCTCATTATTTTTCTTTAATATACAAGCAACATAAAATGCACCTTTATTAAAAACAGGAGAAAGATTATGGAAACCTTTTCTCAACCTTACCCTTCATTTGCATTTGTCGGGTATCTTCTTAGACAAGCAAACCAGCTTCCCAGCCTCAGTTCACGTCCTCAGAGCTATCCTTCATGCCCACCACTGTTACGGGAGTTTTTTTCTCTCCTTAAACTCAAATATAAGCACATCTCTTGCCTCTGATGACGCTTATTTCCTACAGAATCAAGTTCAAATTCTCCAGCATGGCTCATCAGGCCCTCTCCAATTTGGCAATATCCTTCCTCTTCAAACGTGTGTCCAGTCAACCCAATTATGTTTCAGTCACACAGTTATACTCAGTTCTCTAAATGAACACTAGAGCTACATATTTCTAGGCCAACATTTCTCAATGCCAGTGCTCCCAGAAACATTTAAGAAATGATACTTTGGCCTTTGCCCAGGCAGTTTCTTCTGCCCAAGAGGCCGTCATCCACATCTCCAAAGCCCCAGCCTTCTGTGAAGGTCCACACCAAAGTCTATCTTTGCCAAGAGAACAAGACTCTCTCTTTTCTCAACACTTACCGAGAATATTGAAGCTTTTTTTTTTATCGCTTTACAAACAAATATCTATATCATGCATTATAGTTTACAAAAGAAAAAAAACCTTTTGCAAATATTCTTTTTAAATTTTCAGGACTATTTTCTTAGGGAAAGAGAACACTTTTCAGAATCTCAGACAAGTTACTTCTGTCTGAACCTCATTCTTATCTGTAAAATAGGAATAATAAAAACATAATTAAAGACATTATTATTATTATTATTATTATTATTATTATTATTATTACAATAAAGTACTTATTCTCAAGTACCTTACACAGTTCTCACACAGAGAACACAAACTGATAGACTATAAACAAAACTTGACTGGCATATATATTGAGAGTAGTCTGTAACAAATTTTTTTAGTTGAGCCATCATTTAAAGATTAGGAGTTCGCAGAAAATCCACATCAGCTATCCAGCTTCTCTCCTTCAAAGAAGGAGGAGCAAGAGGGAAGGTTAGCATTCCTGTATGACAATAATGCCCTGGAGTTAAGTGGCAAGTATTTTCTTCAAAGGAGGTATTCATCTCCAGTGTGTCACAGTCTTCATCAGTCCCTACTGCCTCTCTGACACTGAAGCCAAATGTTAGTCCTTGTTTATCACCATACACTGTGGCTTCTCTCATAGCAGAGAAATATATCTCAAATGTGTCTCTATCAAAATTGGAAAAGTGAAGGATAATCCAAGAGGAACTTATGTTTCAAGAAAACCAGGAAACAGCACAACTCTGTAGAAGTGAAAACTATTTTTACATAACAAATAGTCAAAGAAAGTGAGTCTGTGTCTTAACCTGGTGTGATGGTCTGAATGTTTGTGTATCCCCAAAATTCATATGTTGAAATCCTAACCCCAAAGGTGATGATACTAGGAAGTGGGGCCTTTGGGAGGTGATTAGGTCATGAAGGCGGAGGCTTCACGCAGGGGAATTAATGCCTTTAGAAGTGGCCTCAGAGAGCCTACTTACCCCTTCTACCATGTGAGGTTACAGTGAAAAGATGGTTGTAAATGAGGAAGCTGGCGCTCACCAGACACCGAATCTGCCAGCACCATGATCTTGGACTTTCTAGCCTCCAGAACTGTGAGAAATAAATGTTTTTGGTTTATAAGCCACCCTGATTATGATATTTTGTTATAGCATCCTAAACGGACTAAGACACCTGAGTTACTTTACTCATTTATGTTATCAGCCTGGTCCCTGAAGTCATTTGGGTTTGCAATCCCAGATCTAGATTGTAAACTCCATGGGGAGAGACAGAGAGAGACAGAGAGACAGAGAGACAGAGAGAGAAACATTTTGTTATTGTTGTTGTTTAGTGTCCTATCTTCCATGCCTAGAACAATGCCTGGCACAATGTAGATCCTCAATATGTGTTTGTTGAACAAACAGTAACAGTCAGGGAGACAGCTATTTAAAAAAAATAGCTGCAATTACACAGTGACAAGTGCTATAAAAATGGTATATACAGGATACAGTGGAAACACAATAGGCTTTGCCTCTTCATCCAGCATAACACATAACAAAGGTGAGCCAAAAGGGGCAGATGCCTCCTTGTCTGCTCTCCACACCGTTTCCCATATTAAATGTTAGCTTTGATAGTAGGAGTCAGTAAACATTTTCAACAAAGGGCCAGATAGTAAATATTTTAGGCTTTTCAAACCACGCTGTCTCTGTAACAGCTATCAAACCCTGCCATTGTAGCACGAAAGCAGCCATAGGCAATGTGGACACCAACGAGCAGGGCTGTGTCGTCCCAAGAGAACTTTATTTACAGGCAGTGAGCCATATTGAGCCCACGGGACAGAGTTTGCTGAATCTTGATTTAGAGGATAGGAACTATTTTTATCATCTTTGTAGTCTGTTGGATTAAACTGAACTATTTGGATGACTTTACTCTTTTGATTTTGGACTCTGATCTTTGCTGATAAATATATATATATTCACTTGAAGCAATGGTAACTTATACTAACCACCTCCAGAAAAATGCTGCTACACAAATGGAAACAAAATGAGACTTTTTTTTTTTTATGGCTTCTCAATGTAAACAAAAATCTCTGGACTTCATCAATTAAAGTCCTGACCTCAATACTACTGCTTGGTCTTAGAGAGATCCAAGAGAGTATCAGTTTAAAACCCTAAATACTTGTTCTGGTGTAGAGAAAGCTGATCTTATTTTCTCTGATGAGAACTCTGGGAATGATATTTACTGAGGTTATATTGCTTCCCTAAATTATAGTTTAGATTTCTAGGATAGAAAAAAAGGATAACAAATGGACACCGTATTATACATATGTGATAGTCTCATAGTGTGAGAAAATAAAGCATCTCTTCAGATTAAAAGAAAGAAAACACCTCCATGTAGAAATTAATAGTCTCTTTAGTGCTGACTGTCCTCAGTAGGGCTGGAGAATAACTATTCCGTAATAGAAAATTAGAGAAAGCACAGAGAAAGAGAACAGAGAAAATGGAGAGATAGAGTAAATAGTGAGGAAGAGAATAGAATAGGAGAGAAAGAAATAGTAAGAAAAAAGGGAAGGGAAGGGAAAGGAAGGGAAGGGAAGAGATCAATGAGCCTGTGGTAGGGAATGGCAGGTTGTCAAGGATTCCTTCAAGGTCACATAAATATTTCAGGGTCATGGATGACCAAAGACTAGTTCGCTGTAATTTTTTTAAATCTAGTACATAGTATATAATAATTGGCTTAATTCAATTCTCCGTGTTGGCTTGCAAACAGGCCCCCAGACCAGAGAGCAAGAAGAGACCAAAGGAAAGAGGCAGACCACTCCAGATCGGTAAGTGCCAGTTTTAATAAGCAAAGAAATTTACTTACA
>NW_011888790.1:6987025-6995091 GCF_000151845.1 Pteropus vampyrus | reverse complement strand
AGAGAGAAACATTTTGTTATTGTTGTTGTTTAGTGTCCTATCTTCCATGCCTAGAACAATGCCTGGCACAATGTAGATCCTCAATATGTGTTTGTTGAACAAACAGTAACAGTCAGGGAGACAGCTATTTAAAAAAAATAGCTGCAATTACACAGTGACAAGTGCTATAAAAATGGTATATACAGGATACAGTGGAAACACAATAGGCTTTGCCTCTTCATCCAGCATAACACATAACAAAGGTGAGCCAAAAGGGGCAGATGCCTCCTTGTCTGCTCTCCACACCGTTTCCCATATTAAATGTTAGCTTTGATAGTAGGAGTCAGTAAACATTTTCAACAAAGGGCCAGATAGTAAATATTTTAGGCTTTTCAAACCACGCTGTCTCTGTAACAGCTATCAAACCCTGCCATTGTAGCACGAAAGCAGCCATAGGCAATGTGGACACCAACGAGCAGGGCTGTGTCGTCCCAAGAGAACTTTATTTACAGGCAGTGAGCCATATTGAGCCCACGGGACAGAGTTTGCTGAATCTTGATTTAGAGGATAGGAACTATTTTTATCATCTTTGTAGTCTGTTGGATTAAACTGAACTATTTGGATGACTTTACTCTTTTGATTTTGGACTCTGATCTTTGCTGATAAATATATATATATTCACTTGAAGCAATGGTAACTTATACTAACCACCTCCAGAAAAATGCTGCTACACAAATGGAAACAAAATGAGACTTTTTTTTTTTTATGGCTTCTCAATGTAAACAAAAATCTCTGGACTTCATCAATTAAAGTCCTGACCTCAATACTACTGCTTGGTCTTAGAGAGATCCAAGAGAGTATCAGTTTAAAACCCTAAATACTTGTTCTGGTGTAGAGAAAGCTGATCTTATTTTCTCTGATGAGAACTCTGGGAATGATATTTACTGAGGTTATATTGCTTCCCTAAATTATAGTTTAGATTTCTAGGATAGAAAAAAAGGATAACAAATGGACACCGTATTATACATATGTGATAGTCTCATAGTGTGAGAAAATAAAGCATCTCTTCAGATTAAAAGAAAGAAAACACCTCCATGTAGAAATTAATAGTCTCTTTAGTGCTGACTGTCCTCAGTAGGGCTGGAGAATAACTATTCCGTAATAGAAAATTAGAGAAAGCACAGAGAAAGAGAACAGAGAAAATGGAGAGATAGAGTAAATAGTGAGGAAGAGAATAGAATAGGAGAGAAAGAAATAGTAAGAAAAAAGGGAAGGGAAGGGAAAGGAAGGGAAGGGAAGAGATCAATGAGCCTGTGGTAGGGAATGGCAGGTTGTCAAGGATTCCTTCAAGGTCACATAAATATTTCAGGGTCATGGATGACCAAAGACTAGTTCGCTGTAATTTTTTTAAATCTAGTACATAGTATATAATAATTGGCTTAATTCAATTCTCCGTGTTGGCTTGCAAACAGGCCCCCAGACCAGAGAGCAAGAAGAGACCAAAGGAAAGAGGCAGACCACTCCAGATCGGTAAGTGCCAGTTTTAATAAGCAAAGAAATTTACTTACAAGGCTTATATTGGGTGGCCGCAAGGCAAGTAGATCTTCTGCATTTGCCTGTCAGAATCTTAGAAATTTATAGAGAGACCGTAACTGGGTTCAGTCCTGTATTCGGTCCAGATAGTATTAACAACACCTTACTCTCTAAAGGCTATGTTGTTAAACTGGCTCCTGCTATGGGAACGGTGGATTAAGACATACATCCCAAGGACAGGGGACTGGGCGAGGAGCAGCCAATTGTCCAGGTCCAACTTGTGGGTCAACCAGCAGTCACCAGTCATGTCTCTCAAAGACTTCCTCCAACTATATAAAACAAAACATCTATTTTAAAATTCAGACTAAGTATAACTGATTCAGTGTTACTTTGGTGTGTTCGAGTCCCTCAGATCTGCTCTGGTATGCATTGCCCTTCCACCATTTGAGATCTCTGTTGTGTGATGAATCATGCTGCATTTTCCAAGGAAAGAAAATATATGGGCCATATGATAGATAGACCAGGAATTACTAAAATTGCATTGACTGCCATTTAACTTGACTGTTGATTTCAGTGAGTGACTGAGAAGATGACTCTTACAAGTATATAAAGAACTCTAGAGAAAATTAACTCCCATGTCCCACACTCTGAAAATAATGTTAAAACCAAAATGGTGAGATTAATATGTGTCTTCTTTTTCCTATAAGTTTACCTCCTTGTTCCAAATGGCCACCAAGTCTTTGTGTTTTTTTCTTAGGGGAGTTCACATTGCCAACCCTAAGTACAAGTTGCCTAAAGATTATGCATTCTTCTGGATTTATTTATTTATTTATTTATTTTATTTTTTGTCTCTAAAAGTCTAAACTTCTTTAGGAGGGAGAGTTTCTCCCAAGACTAGAGAAGGGATTGAGATCTGCCAGTTCTACAATGAGGAGGTGCCACAAAGTGAAGAAATGGCAGGCCCCCTGAAAGGAATGGCTGCTGGGTGCATGTAGGGTGCCTGGACAGTAGATGCCTAGGCCACCAGCCTCACAAAGACCCAGGCTCAGCTCGTAACAAAGTCAGCAGACAGAGAAGATCAATAACTGTATGGTATCACTTTTTGTGAACTCTGAAAAAAAAAAAAAAGTTAAGTTGTAGAAACAGAGAGTAGAATGGTGGTTGCCAAAGGCTGGGGGTAGGAAAAATGGAAAGATGTTAGTCAAAGGGTACAAACTTCTAGTTATAAGACGAATGAGTTCTGAAGATCTAATGTACAGCATCGTGACTGTTGTTAAGAATACTGTATTATGTACTTGAAATTTGTTAAGAGAGTAGATCCTAAGTTTCTTACCACAGGGGAAAAAAAAGTAACTATGTGAGGTGATGAATGTGTTAATTTACTTGATAGTGGTAATCATTTCACGACATATATGTATATTAAATCATCATGTTGTACACTTTAAATACATACAATTTTATTTGCCAGTTATACCTCAATAAAACTCAGGGGTGGGGAGAGAGGGGGAGGGGAGCATCAGAGCCTCTCCCCATCCAAGATAGATGTGAGCGTGGGCAGAGATCCATTTGAACCAAAGGCATGAGAATCATCCCCAAATATGCTCACTACAGGATTCACATTCTTCCCTCCCACCCCCAATTCATTCTCGCCTTTGCCCAATTTGGAGACACAGGAAACTCCAATAATTCCTGAGATTGAATTTCCAGGCAACATAATGAGGTGAAGGCTTAGATCAGATTAAATTTGATTTAGAGAAGTAAAAGAAGTGTCTCACACCTAAATGTTGGGGCGGAATAAAATGTATTGCTGTTGTCACACTTTTTAATGAGTCATTTTAATTTTGTAGAATTCAGTCACATTTCACATTCAATGCAAAGTAGAATCATTCTTATTCTCAGCCTCCTCCGTTCCCAGCTCATGATACAGTGTGTCAGACACTGTTCTCAGTAATTTACTGCCCCATATTATAGATGAGAAAACTGATCACAGAGAGATTAGATAAATTACTAAGGTCCCACACCTTGTGAGTATAAGAACTGGGACTCCAAGGCAGGCAATCTGGCTATAGAGACCAGGGTCTCCATCAGCCAGCTGCTATCCTGGCCCTTCAGGCTGTGGGGGGCCTCATGCCTACAGACGAGAGCAGTCTAAATCATGTGGAACAAGAAATACCATGTGCCCTCAATGTCCTGGCATAGACATATGATAGCAGATGTGAAACTCTGAACACTAAAACAAAATAAGCCTCAGTGAATAGCTGTTGATGAACTGAGTGTTTTCTTTGACAATCTCCAAAAGCAGGAACTTAGTCTTCTTCCACAATAGTGCCTATTATAGTGCTTTTAAGTTTCAAAAACAGTGTCCTGAGGTCCAACCAGTACCTTTTTTGAGTTTTCCGTAGAAATAGAGAAAGCCTTATCAATCCCTCTCTCATTAAAGCCTTCACACAAGGAAAATGCCATTTCCTTCCAGCGCGGGCCTGGATCCAACAAGAAGTAAAGCTTATGGGGAGTAGCTGGGCCAGGAGACTGTGACAAGGTGGGAAATAGGAAGGGGAAGCAGGTAATCACTACCTCTCTGAAGGTTCACCCTCCCGCCACTCCAGACCCAACAGGAAGACCAGAGCTTGACTGATATTTGGGGGAGGAGGGTGGAAGAGAGTGAATATAAAGGAGTGAAGATCTGATTAAAATCCAACAGCGTGTTCTCAGTCTAATCTCCTTTTTTTTTCCAACACGATTTCGGCAATTATGTTTACCACTTAAATGCCTCCTCTTGTTCATAACTTTGATGATTCTCACATGGGCTGTAGATTGTTTACTCTAATTGTGTTCTTATTAACATTCCCATTTTAAATGGCTAAAAATAAGACTTTGACCTTCTAAAGTGAATGCATGTTTATCGTCCTTCCTTGGGGAGGAATTAACTTTGGAAATATCTGCAAAGTATGTCCAGGGTGATATGTCCATTCATTTTTCTTCTTATTTGTTTCTTTAAAGCAGAGTCTCACATATTTTTTTTTTTTCTGGAAGAGACATGGGGGCTCAGGATCACTGGGCCACAATGAAAATATTACAAGATACTAATGACAAATGGAAAAGGTTTCTGTAAGAGAATGCTAAAGAGACTACCCTTTCTCACAGACCCATTTATCTGTTGTTCTTGGTTTTAGGAAAGAGATCAAATAATGACCATAAAGTATTTTTCTTAATATATGCCAGGCATTAAAAATGATGCCATTTAAATTCAATTTTTTCCCGTAAAGAAAAGCTAGCTTTTGATCATTTGGCAGGGGAGGGGGGGTGGATAAGATTATACATTCCTACCAAAAAAAAAACTTCCTTTGAAATATGAAACTCAAAGAAGATAGATAGTGAGAATTTTATTTTCCCTATACAAAATTAAAATATAAGTATAAAAAATTAAATACGAATTAAGCAATCAAAGATCAAAAGATTTATTTGTAAAAACTTAGAAAACCTAACCCAACATATCGCCTGTGCCTTTGTAAGTGTGTGTGATAAGTGGTGAGTGTCAGTGCCAAATAATAATTCTATACATTTTATTGATAATTGTCTTCAGCCTGACATATGGAAGGAAACATAATAGTTGCAGGGAATTGCAGCAATATATTTAGTTCCTTTAAACCTCTACTTCAATCACCTTTCATAAAGTAAAAGAAATGAAAGAAACTTTTTAAGATATACAAAGGAAACTAAACTTATTGATATATGCTAGGAGACCCAAACCAATTTCCTTTATCCAGATACACATAATTCTTACTGAAGATCAAGCTTTTTTGGATGAGCAGTCACTCCCCCACCATTAGAGCCGGGGAAGAAAGACTATCTCTGATCATGTATCACTATCATTAAAACTAAGGAAATATCCCCACCCTCCCCCTTGCATATGAAAGGGAAGAAAAGTAAAAAATAATCATCATCTGCTTCCAAGCACTGACTTTTTATGTCTTTTACAGGCATCCATGAATTTTCCAAAATTAATGACAATGGATAAGCTTCATCAAAGATTTTGCAGGATGCTGCTGGCACGTTTCTGCAAGGTAAAGCTATTTACTTTGCCCTCAGAGGAGGGGGGAAAAGGGAGGGCTTAGAAAAATAAACTAGCTTGAACATAAAATTTAAAGCTGAAGAAATAACATGTGAAAGAAACATCTCACCTATTCTCAATTTTAATCATCTCAAAACCTAAAGGAGAATTAAACTTATTTATTTCCCCAACTGAGGCCATTTTGCTGAGATTGCAAAGCCAGTCATTCTGCAAAATAAAAGGAACAAATAACAAAGATTTGTTTGCTGTCCAGAGTAAGTACTATGGATTAAAAAAGGAAGAAAGATGAAAATGAAGCTCAGTTGAGAAGAGGTAATTTCAATGACTATATTCTCTACTATATACTTTAATAAGTAATCAACATCGAAATTATAAAAATTTTCCGATGAAACAATCCTAAATCCATAGCCAGCTTCAGAGAACTAGATTAATAAACAATATTTAGAAAGTTAAACATTTCTAAGGTAATTATTTTTAACTACCATGAAATAAATACTGGCAAAATAGTAAAATTCACTCAATTATTCTTCCATTCAAAAAAAATAGTTATTGAAGGTTCTCTATTTGTTAAATGTTTATTGAAGGTCTAGACTATTTTTCTAGACACTGGAGGTATAGCCGTGAACAAGAGAGGGGAAAATCTCAGGGAGAAGGATTGAGAAGAGAGCTTTCATTTTAGTTAAGAAAGATGAAAAATAAATAAAATATATGTCTGATAGTTATAAGTACTATGGGAAAACAAAGCAGGAAATGATGATGGGGAATGCTGGGAGTGGCAAGATTTGGGGGAGAAAACTGAATAATGAAGGCCTTTCTGAGAAGGTAGAATTTGTGCAAAGACCTGAAGGAAGTAAAGAGAGCAAGACATGTTGATATCTAGGGCAAATCATTTTGGGAAAAGGGAATAGTGAGTGCAAAGGCCCTGAGACAGAGGTATGGTTGACATTTTCAAGAAACATCAAGGAGTGCAGTATTTCTGTGAGGCAGAAGAAAGTAAAAATGATATCACAGAGGTAAGGGGATGGACTAAGATTATGTGCATTCTTTTAGGCCATTGTGAAGAATTTGGCTTCTTCTCTAAGTTCAGAGGCTTTTAGAAGAATTTGAAAACTATGACATGATCTGACCTGTATTTTAACAGGATCACTCTGGTTGCCGTGTTAAGGAAGACCATCAAGAGAAAGGGGCAACATCCAGGAAACTGGACAGAAACCTTTATGGTTATCCAAATAAGACGTGGTGGTAGGTGGGGCCTGAGTAAAGGTGGTAAGACATGATCATATTTTGCATGTACTTTGAAGGTAGAGTCAATAGGATTTATTAATTAGATGTTGAGGGCTAGTAGGAGAAAGAGGAGTCAAGTATGACACTGAGGATTTGGGCTGAGTATGGTCAATTGAATTATTGACCCGGAGTCTTCATGTTTCACAGCATGGGTGTCCTTCTCATGTGCTCAATGTGAGCATTGTCTGTCTTCCCTCTCAACTGTGGGATTCAACCCACACTTAACTTTGGCCAATGACATGTGTGTGAAAGTGACTGCTGAAGATTCTGAGCCTAAGCCTTACGAGATCTTGTACATTGCTTCTTTCTCTCTTAGACCTCTGCCATCAGCCTGAGAAGACTATGTCCTAACCAGCCTGCTTTTTCCAGGAAGATAAAAAACAAGGAGAGTAGAGCAGCTCAGGTGACCAACAGACCTGCAGTGGGAAGCAGAACCTTAAGCTTTGAAGCCTGAGCGAAAGTGCCTAGCCAAGGCCAGTCTATATTAGCCAACTCCAAATCAATCTTTAGACATGCGACTAATAATAAATGAGTGTTGTTTTAAGCCTTTGAGAGTGGGTGGTTTGTTTGAAGCAATAGCTAACTGATACACTGAACAACTTAATGGATAGAGTTGTAGTCACTAAGGAAACCTGCAGGAGAAGTGAGTTTGAGAAAGAAAATCAGAATCTTGGACATCTTAAGTTTGAATTTCCCATTAGACTTCAAAGTGGAGATTGAATAGGAATTGTACATACCAAGGATGAGGTCTAAGCTAAAATGTAAATGTAAGAGTCATAGGAGTTTGGATGGCATTTAAACCCATAAGATTAGTTAGGATCTCCAAGAAGTGAGTGTAGGTAAAAAATGGAACAAATATAAGCTTTGGGACATTTCAATGTGAAGAAGTTGAGGAAATGAGGAAGAACCAGCAAAGGATATTAAGTAGAAGCAGACAGAGGTATAGGCGAAGGCCCAAAAGGGGATGGTGCCTGGAAGCCTAGTGAATGAAGTGCCATGCAGAGTACATGGTCTGTTGGCCCACATGTTGTACTGATACATGAAGTAAGGATGAAGACTGAAACGTTGGGTCCTGCAATGTGAAGGTCCAGTGGTTTTACTAAGTTTTAGTAAAGTGGTAGAAGTAGAAGCTTGATTGAAATAAGTTTGAGAGAGTAGGAAGAGAAGAACAGGATCAGTATGTACAGATTGCTGCTTT